>NW_025741793.1:0-14053 GCF_021292245.1 Micropterus dolomieu
AAAGTAAATTTTGCATTTCCTTTGGAAATCAAGGTCCCAGAGTCTGGAGGAAGAGAGGAGAGGCACAGAATCCATGTTGCTTGAAGTCCAGTGTAAAGCTTCCACAGTCAGTGATGGCTTGGGGTGCCATGTCATCTGCTGGTGTTGGTCCACTGTGTTTTCTGAGGTCCAAGGTCAACGCAGCCGTCTACCAGGAAGTTTTAGAGCACTTCCTGCTGCTGACCAACTTTATGGAGATGCAGATTTCATTTTCCAACAGGACTTGGCACCTGCACACAGTGCCAAAGCTACCAGTAACTGGTTTAAGGACCATGGTATCCCTGTTCTTAACTGGCCAGCAAACTCGCCTGACCTTAACCCTATAGAAAATCTATGAGGTATTGTGAATAGGAAGATGCAATACGCCAGACCCAACAATGCAGAAGAGCTGAAGGCCACTATCAGAGCAACCTGGGCTCTCATAACACCTGAGCAGTGCCATAGACTGATCGACTCCATGCCACGCTGCATTGCTGCAGTAATTCAGGCAAAAGGAGTCCCAACTAAGTATTGAGTGCTGTACATGCTCATACTTTTCATGTTAATACTTTTCAGTTGGCCAACATTTCTAAAAGTCCTTTTTTTGTATTGGTCATAAGTAATATTCAAATTTTCTGAGATACTGAATTTGGGATTTTCATTAGTTGTCAGTTTTAATCATCACAATTAAATTAAATAAACATTTGAAATATATCAGTCTCTGTGTATTAAATGAATATAATATCCAAGTTTCACTTTTTGAATGGAATTACTGAAATAAATCAACTTTTTGATGATATTCTTATTATATGACGAGCACCTGTACTTTCTCTTCTGCCTTCTCTGCAACCCAGACGTCCAACATGGCCTGACCACCCTGACTGCCACATCTTGCTTTGAGTTATTTATGTTACAGCGACACACATTGCACATTTAAATAGTTATGTTTAGTTCACTCTTTTGTTAAATAAATCATGTTTGATCATTTATGCTGCCTCGTTCCCTCTTTTGTCATGACCCTTGAGCCAGGTTGTGACAGCACTGAATCACCAAGATGCACAAAACTTTTGTGGTACATGTATCATCCAAAGACGCACAAAAAAGCCTCTTGGAGCCATACCCGAAATCAGATAGGAAGTCAGCCATTTTGATTTTAATGACCAATTACAGCCCATTTATGGCCTTTTACAAGGTCCATACTCATCCTAGGGAATTAATCGGATGGACTGAAAGTTTCTACTGTGCCTTCTAAAGGCATTGACGATGAAAAGTTGTGGGCGTGTCTGTAGCGTAGAATCAAAGATCAACTCTTCGCCATGACACAGGAAGTTGTTGTAACTTCAGCGTACATGCTCACATCTGAACTTTACATGCTTGATAATTGTCCGGCCCCGAACACATCTACACGCAAATATTAATTTATATTCATAGCGCCAAGTGCTATGTAGCGCCAAAAAGGGGACACAGGAAGTGACGTATAACACCTTGCAGCGTCCGAAGCGCATAGAATCAGCACAGATCCAACCTCCACAGCTCCAGAGCCAGAAACACCTGCAGGAAGTAATAGGAGGAGAGAGGAGAGGGACGAGAAAGCACAAGACTACCAGAAAGGGGAGATGTCGAGTTAGTAACATGCATTAATGGGATGAGGTTGCATACAGAGGGAGAAAACGAAGAGGAGAGAGGAGCTCAGTGCATCATGGGAAATCCCCCGGCAGTCTAGGCCTAGGAGAAATGTGATCTCTTTTCCTGGTTCCTGTCAGAACACATGCTGCAGCATTCTGGATCAGCTGAAGAGTCTTAATGGACTTTTTCGAGCAGCCTGATAATAAAGAATTGCAGTAATCCAGCCTAGAAGTAACAAATGCATGGACTAGTTTTTCTGCATCATTTTTAGACAGGATGTTCCTGATTTTTGCAATATTACGAAGGTGAAAAAAGGCGGTCCTTGAAATTTGCTTAATATGACACTTAAACGACATGTCCTGATCAAAGATAACTCCAAGGTTCCTCACAGTGGTGCTGGAGGCCAGGGCGATGCCATCAAAGGAAACTATATCTTTAGATAATGCATCACGGAGGTGCTTGGGCACAATAAGTTCAGTTTTATCTGACTTTAACATTTCATCCAGTTTAACAGGTCATCCAAGTTTTAACATCCTGAAGGCACATTTGAAGTTTAGCTAACTGATGAGTTTCATCTGGCTTGATCGATAGATATAACGGAGTATCATCTGCATAACAGTGGAAGTTTATGAGGTGTTTCCTGATAATATTGCCTAAAGGAAGCATATATAAAGTGAAGAGGATTGGTCCGAGCACAGATCCTTGTGGAACTCCATGACTAACTTTGGCGTGCATGGAGGATTCATCGTTAACATGTACAAACTGAAATCGATCTGATAAATAAGACTTAAACCAGCTTAGAGCGGTTCCTTTAATGCCAATTAAAAGTTCCAATCTCTGTGATGGTCAATGGTATCAAATGCAGCACTAAGATCTAATAAAACCAGTACAGAGACAAGTGCTTTGTCTGATGCAATAAGGAGGTCGTTAGTAATTTTCACCAGTGCCTTCTCTGTGCTATGATGAACTCCAATTCCTGACTGAAAATCCTCAAATAAACTATTGCTATGTAGAAAGTCACACAGCTGTTTGGCGACTGCTTTCTCCAGGATCTTAGAGAGAAATGGAAGTTTAGATATAGGTCTACAGTTGGCTAAAACATCTGGATCAAGGTTGGGCTTTTTCAGAAGAGGTTTAATTACAGCTACTTTAAAGTACCGTGGTACATAGCCTGTTGATAAAGATAGATTGATCATATCTAGTAGAGAAGTGCTGACTGAAGGGTAAAACATCTTTAAGCAGCCTAGTCGGGATGGGGTCTAAGAGGCAGGTTGATGGTTTAGATGAAGAAATTATTGAAGTTAGTTGGTAAAGATTGAGGGAAGCAAAGCCGTCATATCTGGTTTTACAGCTGTTTCTAAGGTTCCTGAGTTTGGAGGTAAGTCAGTGCCAGTTGAGGGCAGGTCTTGGTGAATTTTTTTTCTAATAGTTAGAATTTTATCATTAAAGAAGCTCATGAAATCGTAACAACTGAGAGCTATGGGAATACTTGGCTCAATAGAGCTGTGACTCTCTGTTAGCCTGGCTACAGTGCTGAAAATAAACCCGGGGTGGTGCCTATTTTCCTCTATTAATGGCGAGTAGTACGCTGCTGTGGCATTACGGAGGGCCTTCCTGTAAGTTTTAAGACTATCTTGCCAAATTAAAAGAGAATTTTCCAGTTTGGTGGAACGCCAATTACGCCACTATTAAATGTTCAATTTCAATACCATGTACCAGAACGAGGTCGAGGGTGTGGTTAAAACAGTGTCGGTTCATGAACACTCTGAGAGAAGCCAATGGAATCTAACAGAGAGATAAACGCAGTACTGAAGCGGTCATTCTCAACGTCCACATGAATATTAAAATCCCCTACCATAATTACTTTGTCCATTTTAAGGGACTAAAGTTGACAAAAACTCTGCAAATTCAAGAATACAGAGTACGGACCAGGTGCTCGGTACACAATAACAAAAATAATTGGTTGCAGTGATTTCCAACTTGGGTGTGAAAGACCAAGAACAAGGCTTTCAAATGAGTTATAATTTAGTTTAGGTTTAGAGCTGATTAGTAGGCTAGAGTCGAAGATAGCTGTAACTCCACCTCCTCGGCCTGTGCCTCGAGGAATGTGAGTATTAATATGACTGGGAGGGGTGGATTCATTTAGGCTAACATATTCTCCATCACCCAGCCAGGTTTCAGTAAGACAAAATAAATCAATATCATAATCTGATATTAGTTCATTTACTAGTACACCTTTAGAAGAGAGAGATCTGATGTTTAAGAGTCCACATTTAGTTTTCCTATTCGTTTGCACTATTGCTCTTGTGGTTTTAATTTTTATGAGGTTTTTATGCACAGCTCCTCTGTTTACCTTTGATTAAAATAATTTCTATGGTCGGGGGGCAGACACCGTCACTATAGGATTTTCACTAAGTAACTCCTGGAATGGAGGAGCAGAGAAGTGTGTTAGACTGCAACTCTGTGTAGGGTTTTGGGTGGGTAACTGCTGAAATAGAAGGGCAGAGAAGTGTGTTCGACTGCGACTCTGCCTCCTGGTCTCGACTCTGGGTTGTCATGGATTTGGTCCACTAATAAACTTGACCAGATTTCTAGAAATGAGAGCTGCTCCTTCCCAAGTGGGATGGATGCCGTCTCTCCAAATTAGACCAGGTATTCCCTAGAAAGTCTGCCAATGATCTACAAGGCCCATACATCGTTTGCTGGACACTGCCTCGACAACCAGCGGTAAAATGACGACATGCGGCTATACATGTCGTCATTGGTCAGATTTGGCAGGGGTCCAGAGAAAACTACAGTGTCCGACATTGTTTTTGCATATGTACACACTGACTCCACATTAATCTTAGTGACCTCTGATTGGGGTAACCGGGAGTCATTACCGCCGACGTGAATAACAATCTTACTGTATTTACGTTTATCCTTAGCCAGCAGTTTCAAATAAGACTCAATGTCGCCCACTCTGGCCCCAGGGATGCACTTAACTATGGCCGCTGGCTTCGCTAACTTCACGTTTCTCAAAATGGAGCTGCCAATGATCAGAGTTGGTTTCTCAGTGGGTGTGTTGCTGAGTGGGGGAAATCTGTTAGAAACGTTGGGGGTGACCCGTGGGCTTTGAATCCTTATGACTATTCCTCCTTCGGACAGTCACCCAGCCACCCATTCCTGGCTGCTCAGGAGATGCCAATGGACGGCTACCACAGGCTAACACACATCATTTCAGTTACAGGCTATGGTAAAAAGGTTTTGTAATATATGTAAATAACTATGGAACAGCCATCAGGAGCAATTTGGGGTTCAGTGTCAGACACTTGTACTACAGACTCAGACCTCCTGAGCCACAGCACAAACCACTGATAAGTTTGGTAACACTTTCTATGAAGGTCATCGCTATAATGACTTATGTATTTATTTATAACATGATATAATGCTTCCATAAGACCTTATAACAATTGTTATAACCACTTACAAACATGCATTAGGCGCTATAGCAAAGTTCATAAGTCATTATGACCTTTGGATTAAATATTTTATAACTAATAGTAATACCAGTTTATCCCACTGTGCGCCAAGAATCTGCGACCATGATCCATAGTACATTATAACCATCGGCTCTGCCTCGTTATAAATATACAATTTAGAATTAGTGATATAAAATGGAATAATAGCTTATAGTAATGTTTAATGTTATATAGCATGTCTTTGTTTGTTTTAAGTAAAGTGTTAAAATGTCCATCCCTGTATAATATTTTACAGGTGGACATAATACCACATGAACTTATTATAAGAACTTATAACAAGTATTTGTTTGCTTTCAGTAAAGTGACATATTTTGCACAGGAAAAATTCTATTCTTTGTTTCTTCACTTTATGAACAATCTGTATGAATTTTGAACACTTTGCAGTTTAGCACAAAAACACAACTTAATTACATCACGAAAACTCATTGTCAGGGTGGTGAAAGGGTGGTGACCATATGGACAGGCCCTAACAGATGAAGAGAACAATTGGAAACAACAGCCTTTTACAAAAAATTAAAGGACATTTAAAAGTAATTGAAAGGGAATACTGTTTGGGCAGTAGGGGTGGGAATCTCTTGGCACCTTAAGATTCGATTTGATATATAGTTCAGAGGGTGGCGATCCATCTTGATGCATCTTTTTTTCTGTGATTTCTGGTTATTACTAAGAATTTAGTTTGCACATTAAAATCCAAAAGAAATGTCTCCTCAATTGCTTAAAATGACTAGTTTACATGCCTAATTTACTTTACTAGCCTAAGCTTCTCTGTGGTCACCAGCATCCTTCCTTTGACAACCAGTTGTCAGACTCCTCTGGAAAATGAAATATAATTTAACTTTCTAACTATCAGGATGTGTACAGGACACCAGTTTAGCTTGAACCTGATGTTCTCATTCCTCGACAAGTTAGATGTAAATGCTCTGTATTTGTATAGCGCCTTTCTAGTCTTTTCGACCACTCAAAGCGCTTTTACACTACATCTGCATTCACCAGTCATACACTGAGCCTAAGTGCTCAAACAGAAACTAACATTCACACACATCCATACAATGGCGGAACAGCTGCAATTCGGGGTTCAGCATCTTGCCCAAGGACACTTCTCCATGCAACCAGGGGGAGCCGGGGATTGAACCGCTGACGTTCCCATTAACGGCCAACCCGCTCTATCTCCTGAGCCACAGCCGCCCCAATTAGGTAGTAATAACACTCATTACTCATTATATTTGCTTCCTTTAGGCAATATTATCAGGAAACATTCCATAAACTTTCATTGTAGATGATACTCAATTATATCCATCAATCAAGCCAGATGAAACTCATCAGTTAGCTAAACTTCAAATTTGCCTTCAGGATGTTATAACCTGGATGACCTGTAATTCTCTAATGTTAAACTCAGATAAAACTTAAGTTTTTGTTCTGGGGCCCAAACACCACCGTGATGCATTATCTAAAGATATGGTTTCCCTTGATGGAATCACCCTGGCCTCCAGCACCACTGTGAGGAATCTTGGAGTTATCTATCTTAATTTCAAGGACTGCCTTTTTTCACCTACGTAATATTGCGAAAATCAGGAACATCCTGTCTAAAAATGATGCAGAAAAATTAGTCCATGCATTTGTTACTTCTTCAGCTGATCCAGAATGCTGCAGCACGTGTTCTGACAGGAACCAGGAAAAGAGATCACATTTCTCCTGTCTTAGCTTCTCTGCATTGGCTTCCTGTAAAATCCAGAATAGAATTTAAAATCATTTAATCATTCTTACCTACAAAGCTCTTAATGGTCAGGCACCATCTTATCTTAAAGAGCTCATAGTGCCTTACTACCCCACCAGAGCACTGCGCTTCCAGAATGCAGGGTTACTTGTGGTTCCTAGAGTCTCCAAAAGTAGACTAGGAGCCAGAGCGTTCAGCTATCAAGCTCCTCTCCTGTGGAACCAGGTTCCAGTTTGGGTTCAGGAGGCAGACACCATCTTCACATTTAAGAGTAGGCTTAAGACTTTCCTCTTTGATAAAGCTTATAGTTAGGGCTGGCTCAGGTGAGTCCTGAACCATCCCTTAGTTATGCTGCTATAGGCCTAGACTGCCGGGGGATTTCCCATGATGCACTGAGCTCCACTCTCTACTTTCTCTCCCTCTGTATGCAACCTCATCCCATTAATGCATGTTACTAACTTGACTTCTCCCCTTTCCGGTAGTCTTGTGCTTTCTCGTCCCTCTCCTCTCTCCTCCTATCACTGCTGTGGAGTCTGGATCTGTGGTTGCGGGTCACCTGCTGCCCCCGTGTTCCTGCTTGACACCCTCTGCTACAACTATTGTTACTAATCCTATTGTTATTATTGTAATTATAATCATTAACATTACGATTATTATCATTAACACTACTGTATATATCTGTACCATTATTCATTCAGTCTATAGCAACATCACCTTTACTGTCTGTACCTCTGTGTGTATATTGTGTAGGCTGCCTCCCTCCCTCCCCTTTCTCTCTCCTTCCATCCCTCTTTCTCTGTTCCTCTCTCCCTCTCTCTCTCTCCCTCTCTCCCTCATCCCCAACCGGTGGAGACAGATGGCCGCCCACCCTGAGCCATGGTTCTGCTCGAGGTTTCTGCCTCTTAAAAGGACGTTTTTCCTTGCCTCTGTTGCCTAGTGCTGCTCTTGGTGAGAACTGTTGGGTTTCTGTAAATATCATCACAGAGTATGGTCTAGACCTGCTCTTTTATGAAAATCGCTCAGAGATAACCGTTGTTGTGATTTGGCGCTATATAAATAAATAAAATGTAATTGAAATTGAACAACAAACAACAACAATAATAATAATCAACTATATTCATACATTCAGTATCTTTTTTGATGGGGGGCGCTGGCCCAAAAAAGATTGACAACCACTGCTCTAAGCTAATGTTACCGTTTTATTGCCAATTACTGATCAGCTGATTGTCCCGCTTACAACAAGGCTACATGAAATTAATCCAACTACATATTTGCCACTTTTATTCACCACTGACTGGGGAAAAACGCCATGTCCCCGTGATATTTTGCCGTCAACTGTCTGCATCTGTCCCGACTCCTCTGGCTTCATGGTATAAAGATCCACATGCTGATAGCTCTCGTGCTAAATAAAATGTGTGCACGTTCATTTGTTGAACGATGTTCGTTGTCGGCTATTGTAGAAACATGACAACAAAATACAGCGACCTCCACAGCAGGGGGTGCCCGCAATTATGTAGATATAAATGGTTCATTCTAAGGTAATAAAAACATAACGGTTCATTATGTAAGGTCTTTATACACCACTGCATTTCTGTCAATACATTTTCAGAAATATTACACACTGAACCTTTGATGTTAGTCTTGACAAAATCTAGTGATGCAAATTAATGTTACCAAATTTATATATTCTATTGTCAAACAGATAAATAGTTATTTTAAGGGCTATTGTATAGTTTCAGGTAACTTACCTCAAGTGTAAGCTGGTAACGACCATAGATTGGTAGAATTAAGTCACCACATGGCAGATGCTATGCACACATTTCCACCAGCATCAAGCCACATGGTGGCCGCGCCATCCAGTGGTCCACTGACAGCGAGAGGAACAAGGACAACTGACTCGAGTGCAGAGCTCTCCAAGAACCCATCAGAGCCTGCCACAGGCCCACAGACCAACAACACCGCTTCTCTTCCCTGGTGTGAGGGACCAAGCAGGCATGAGGAGTCAGAAAATAGGTTTCCAAAAATATAGGTTTTATTTACAAAAAACAAAAGAAACAACTCATTTACAAAAACTAGAAACTAGACTTTTCAAGGGCAACTGGACTTGGTTGAAGATACTGGAAGACGTTTCGTCCCTCATCCAAAGGACTTCTTCAGTTCTGACTGACTGGTAGGGAAACTCAGCTAGTTAACCTCAGTGGGGTCGTTTGCCAGGGTCATCGATACTGCTGGTTCGTTAGTGTTCCTGGTTGCTATAACGACAGTCGTTACAGTCGTCAGGACTGAACGACCATCATTGGTATCTTCACCTGAGGCCAATAGGTTACGTTTGGTGAGTTTCCTAGGTAACCTGGGTTTCCTGGGACGTTTTCAAGAATGCTACCAACAATCTGGATGAGATTACAGAGGCTGTGACGTCCTACATCAGCTTCTGTGAGGACAGCTGTATTCCAACACGGACCAGGGAGAGTTATAACAATGACAAACCCTGGTTCACAGCTAAACTCAGACAGCTAAGGTTGGAAAAGGAGTAGGCATTTAGGAGTGGAGACAGGGCCGGGTGCAGGGCGTTAAAGTACAGGTTTAGCAGGGAGCTGCGAGAAGCTAAAATACTGTACGCAGAGACTAAAGAACGAGTTCTCTGCATACGACGCCACTTCTGTCTGGAGGGGGTTCAGACAGATCACAAACTATAAACCCAAAGTCCTCCACTCTATAAATGATCCTCGACTGGCAAATGAGCTGAACCAGTTCTACTGCTGCTTTGAGAGTCAATCAGACACCATCCCCCGTGACTCCTCCGCTCAGCTTCAGCCTCACTCCACCACTTCTTCCCAGAGCTGGCCAGCTCCACCCCCTCCCCTCCTCTCTCCATCACAGAGGGAAGTCAATGGTCTTTTCAGGAGGCAGAAACCCTGCAAAGCAGCTGGGCCGGACTCTGTCTCCCCATCCCTGAAGCACTGTGCTGATCAGCTAAGCCAGGATCCTGTTTGTGGATTTCAGCTCTGCTTTTAACACCATCATCCCGGCCCTGCTGCAGGACAAGCTCTCCCAGCTGATCGTGCCTAACTCCACCTGCAGGTGGATCATAGACTTCCTGACGGACAGGAAGCAGAACATTAAGCTGAAGAAGTTCAGCCTGCCAAAGACAATGATGGTGCACTTCTACACCGCCATCACTGAGTCCATTCTCGCCTCCTCCATCACCATCTGGTACGCTGCTGCCACTGCCAGGGACAAGGGCAGGCTGCAGCGCATCATTCGCTCTGCAGAGAAGATGATTGGCTGCAATCTTCCTTCTCTTCTGGACCTGTACGACTCCAGGACTCTGAGGCGAGCAGGAAAGATTGCAGCTGACCCCTCCCACCCCGGACACAAACTGTTACAGACTCTCCCCTCTGGCAGGAGGTTGCGGTCCATCAGGACCAAAACCTCTCACCACAAAAACAGTTTCTTCCAGTCTGCAGCTAGCCTCATTAACAAGGCCCGGGTCCTTCACTGACACTCCCCCCTTGCAAAAGATACAAATATCTCTGCACATGTAAATACTGTTTCATCTCGTGTCGGGCACAGACCTGGCATGTCGCACATATTTGTTGTTGTATATTTTTATGTTGTCAGTTTATATATTTATATTTACACAATATTGTCTTCCGTTGCGTTACTTCTGCACGGCACAGACCCAGAATAATGCACATGTATATATCTGCAACGTTGTTCTTCCATTCCATATTTATATATTTCTACATTTATTTATGTTGACTGTATGTTTGTCTACGTGTAGCACTTTATCACCACAGCAAATTCCTCGTATGTGTAAAACACTACTTGGCAATAAAGCTCCTTCTGATTCTGATTCACCATAACAATTCCTTAATTATGTAAATACTGTATCATAACAATTCCTTTAACTATGTAAATATTGTACATATCCACACTCCTTATATTATTTTATATTTTACTCTGATATTTATATACTTCTCTATATACCACTATCTTTATTATATTCCTTTGCCCTTGTGCAATGTTTGAAACTGTAACACAGAATTTCCCTTCGGGGATCAATAAAGTTATTATATAATTATATAGTGGCTGTCATTCAGGCCATCAGGCCATTCTGATACAAAGGGTGTAGACAAACATAATATATAAACAAACCCCAATAACTACAAACCATGTTAAGCCAATGCTACCTAATATGAACTAAAGGTAATCAATAAAAATTATTATAACAACAAAAGCCTAACTAGCAAAGAAAAGAACACAGCTCAAAATGGTAAACTCTGCCCCTCCCCATGATATGGGAGAACATTGTGCAATCCAATTATCCATCCCCTACTTACACCTTAGATTAAGTTGGAAGTCCTTTTGTCAGCCAACCAGACACCCAGCAGCAACTCCCCAGGAACAGGTAACTCAAGAAGAGAAGTATTAATTTTAACTTCATCCTATAGCTTAAAAAAAGCATTAAGATAGTAAAAATTACCCTGTGACACTCAACCCCATTCTGATGAAGTGCTTTGATAAACTGGTTCTTCAGCACATAAAGAACAACATCCCTCACCAATTTGCTTTCAGAACCAACGGATCCACAGAGGATGCCATTTCCACTGCCCTCCACTCAGCCCTCAAACACTTTTCTAGTGCTCAACACCAGAGCCCCCCAGGGCTATGTGCTCAGCCCCCTCCTGTTGATGCTGTACAACCACGACTGCATCCCCCAACATGGAGAGAACTCTGTTGTGAAGTTTGCAGATGACACCACCATCATCGGCCGGATTTCAAACAACAATGAGACTTCATATTGGGAGAAAATTCATAATCTCGCAGAGTGGTGCTCTGAGGACAACCTACTGCTCAACGTCAGCAAAACCAAGGAGCTGATCATTGATTTCAGGAAGAAGGAGATAAAGACACACACTCCTGTCTAGATCGGTGGAGCAGGTGAACAGTTTCAGGTTCCTGGGAATCAGCATCACAGAGAACCTGACATGGTCATCTTACATCTCCACGCTGCTGAAGAAAGCTCAGAAACCACTGGAATTCTAGAGGAAGCTTAAGAAGGAGAAGCAACAGAAAGCATCCTGACTGGAAACATCACCAACATGGGATGTGCACGGCCCAGGACTGGAGGGCTCTGCAGCGGGTGATTCAGACTGCTCAGAAGATCATTGGTACCCATCTCCCGAGCATCAGTGATATCAGTGAGGTGAGGTGTCTGCAGAGCCCAAAGGATACTAAAGGACAGTATCCACCCAGCCACAGCCTGTTGTCTTCTGGGAAGAGATATAGAAGTTTCTGCTGCCGTACCACCAGACTGCAGAGCAGCTTTTTCCCCAAGATATCAGACTCTTAAGCTAAAATTCATTCTCAGCACTGCTCCATCGATTATAGTTTATTCCTATTTACCATTTTTATGGTAAATTATTTCTATATTAGGGCTGTATATAACAATTATTTTTCAAGTTGATTAATCTAACGATTATTTTTTCAATAAGTCGATTAAACAACAAATTTTGTGTATTCTAAAGAAAGAAAAGTTGCCTATTACTTGATTAACATACCAGTTTATCCAAAATAAATATCAAAAATATGTCTAATCAATAATATTTTATTCAATCATCCTGATGAAGCACATATCTTAAAATGAATCCACTTTCCACCTCACTGATGTGTTGTGATAATAATAACAGACATTAATTAGGCCACTTTACTTAAAACTTTAAATGTTTCTGACATGGATTTATTTCAATATTGAGCAATGCAGTATGATAATCAAATGTATTTCTGCATCAGTGTGGGCCAAAGAAAACAACTGAAATGATTCACAGACTGTGCAGACAGTCACAGATCGTCTGTAATGTTAGATTCAGCTGTTTTCTCGGCCGTTAAATAAACAGAAAATATGAAACGGCCGAACATTAGATGACACCCGGCAGAGGGGCAGAAATTACTTTTAACATGAAGGCGATAAAGAAATACTTATAAAAAACATTTTAACGGACTACGTGTCCTCGTGCTGAGAGTGTGGCGTGCTTGTGTGGAGACAGACAGTAAACAGGATTTGCGGGGCTGCAGTGCTCCGGGATACTTTCGCGTTACGTGTTCATGCTGCTTCACGTATTTGTGGACAGCAGTTGTGCTGCAGTAAAGCGATTTCTAATTCACAGAGCTCACAGAGCAGCACATTCTTAAGTGTCTGTCTAAAATACTCCCAAACTTTAGACGGTCGAAGGTGAGGTCTTGTAGCTGGAGCTTGTCCGGGGGACTCACTAACACCGGATGCAGCGACGCTTCGACGCATGTAATGCGAGTCGACATATTTACATAATCGATTATGTCAATTACGTCGATTAAGTTGACAAATCACCCCAGCCCTATTCTATATTAATGTATATTGTCTGATAAGCAGCAGAATGGAGTTACAAAGTCAATTTCACTATATAACCTGTTATATTGTGACAAAATAAATCTACCTACTTATTTATTACTCTTTTTAATTTATCATCCCTAGCCTTTTTACTAGTTATTCCTGTTTGTATCTATTTGTTCATTTTATGTTCAGTAGTTGGTAGTTCCATGTGCATTTAGAACTCGTTGTGTGTCTAGTTTGTAGTTAATAAACCTTTCATTTATAAAGAACTTGATTACATGGTTTTTGTGTGTGAAATAGTATATGGTCACAGAGTCAAGAACTCTGTAGCAACGTTCAGATTGAGACTGAAGTAATTACATTGAATTACTCCATTTTAAAGTTTCCTAGGTCTTTGCAAAAACGTAGGTGGTGCCTTGGACATGAATAAATCCCAAATAATTCTGTGATTTGATATACTGACAGTATTTTGTGATTCTGATGAAGATTTTAAAGATGGGGTCAGCTGGTCAGCACACACTTTCTGATAGGACAGTGCCTTGTGCATTCCTGATCTTCTGTCTCTGAAAGAACCGACACACATCCTCCTCACAGATCCCGAGCACAGATGATGAGTATGTGAAAGAGAAAGATTTTCCAAACTGGCTTCTGGTGTGTATAAATCTTAAAGTGGTCATATTATGCTCCGTCAAAAAGCTCTTATCTGGCGATATCATACCAAACCAACATTTAGCTGCCAAACGGTAAATCTACCTGCATTTGCCGCTTGGTGGGTGTTAATTTCCACTGCTGCTTAGCACT
>NW_025741794.1:0-23599 GCF_021292245.1 Micropterus dolomieu
TGCCCCGCCATATGGCGACTGTGGGTCTGGCCCCTGAGGGGGCACAGTACCTAGAGGCGGGTCTAACAGCCGGAGCAGTCGAGACCCTCCTCAGCTCCAGGGCCCCGTCCACACGGATCCTCCGTGGTGCCCGGAGGATGAGACCGGCGACTCGGTCCAAGGTTCCCACTTGGGATCTGGCGGTGGTTCTTGGGGTGTTGGCTGAGGCCCCCTTCGAACCCCTGGAGTCAGCTGAGGCTAAGCACTTGACCCTCAAGATGGCCTTTTTCCTTGCTATCACCTCTCTGAGGAGGGTGCGGGATCTCCAAGCGCTTTCGGTTTCCCCGCAAGCCTGGAGTTTGCCCCGGGGAATATTAGGGCTATCCTGCACCCTCGTTCAGGATACATCCCTAAAGTGCCTTTCTTGTGCGGCAGGGTCCACAGTGCTGCAGGCACTTCATCCTCCACCTCATGTGACGGCGGAGGACGGGAGACTTCATCTGCTCTGCCCTGTCAGAGCACTGAGTATTTACACTCTGAGGTCCTCCCATTGGAGGAAGGCTGACCAGCTGCTAGTCTGTTTTGGGTCTCCCAGGGCCGGGCTCCCTGCATCCAAACACACTATTAGCAACTGGATTGTTCAGACTATTTCCCTGGCCTATCACGTGCGCGGTTTGCCTTCACCTGTGGCTGTGAGGGCTCATTCTACCAGAGGCATGGCGGCCTCTCGAGCCCTCCTTTCCGGGGCCTCTGCAGGATGTTTGTGTAGCGGCTGGCTGGGCCACTCCGCACACATTCATTCGGTTTTACAGTCTTGACGTTCCTTCGGCACCTGGCACTTGTGCGCTCTCCTCTTAGTCGTGCCACTTTATTGCACACTGGGGCAGGCGGGGTTTTCGGCACGGTTTAGTGGGTATCTCTTTCCCATAGTGTCGTAACCGACGCAGTTCGAGTTCCCTCGAAGGGGAACGAGACACTGTGTCAGCCCGCCGCACCTCTCTCCCCACCTGAAGCGCCTGCTTCATTTAAGCTAATCATGAGTGTGTACAGGTGTGCTTTATACTCCTCCGGTTATTCCGTCACACCTTACCGTTCTAGCAACAAACCAATAGGATTGAAGTGATTTCCTTCACGTTCAGACCTATAGTGTCGTAACCGACGCAGTGTCTCGTTCCCCTTCTCGAGGAACCAGGGTTACATGCGTAACCCGAGACGTTACTGCCGGAAACTTTTATTTAAAAAAGAGGTCAATCTAATGTTGCCAGTTAAGAAACAATTACTTTGTGGGGCTTTTACTTTAGAAAACTAGGCTGAGCCTTACCTTCCTGTTTGCATAGAGAGGGGGATTTAATTTTGAGAAGCCTTGCTCATCTTGACTTTCCTGTAATGTCGTGTAAGAAATTCACTTTCAGCGTGAACTTTTACCAACATTTTTGTTATCAACAAAAACAGACACCAAATAGAATGTGCGTCAGAGATCGGTGCAAAATACAGTCCCACTCTGTTACCAGAACAGAGACCCGAGCTGACATGAAACCATGTAACAACTGACTTTCACCTCCTTTTGGACCTCCTTTTATAGCTCTGTTTCTTAGCTTCACATACTCTCTTGGCTCTCTTTTCTGCTGATCTGGAGCTGGGAAAGTCCAAGATTTTCACGTGCCTCAGTCGCCACTACGACCGCCGCTTTCCATCCTTTCAGCTTTTTGGTGGATTTTTATCTCTTTTATTTCACTATGACTGGATGTCTCTCTTCTCTCTGTTTTCCAATCTTTCAGCGTTTGGTGAACTTTTATTTAACTATGATTGTTTCTGACTGCACTGCTGTCTGGTTGTTCGACTGCACGGCTCCTCCTCTCTGTGTCCTTTGCATGCCCTCTGCTGATCATACTATTTCAACCATAACCTGACTTTGTGGAATAAGCTGTGCTAGAAACAGGACATTCTTACTGTGATGGAATATATTGATGTATGTTTTTCACACAATTTTCACTAAATCTGCTGCTACATTTTCCTTAGCTGCGGTGAGTCCTTCTGCAGAAGACTTTCACAGAAAGACAAGTGTTTGATGTTTGTTGTTTAGATCAACTTTCCTCATTTAATCACATCCCTGCTGAGTCAGCACACATGTAGGCATGACTGAAGTAACCTCTTTAAATGTGCATGTGGCACCAATGATTAATCAGTTCATTTTAATTCAGTTATAAACCCCTGGACTTTAACAGCTACTGTGTTTCAGAAGGATTTCTGCTGAGGTCCAAATGGTTCTGCACATTCAAAATCTCTCCCACATATCTGTTTTCTCTTTGCAGAATAACTTGGTAATGTTTAGAGACAAAAGGTGTAATATTATTGAAATAAAATTGCAATCTAATGAGAATAAAGTCATAATATTTCAACCAAATCTTCCTGCTGTGTACTCTTCTGTACATTACCCTGAGGTTGTGCTGATTCTGTTGTCACTGAAACTGTGGTGTAAAAATTCCAGCTTTATTAATCACAAAGGTATACGCAAAAAGGAAAGTTCCTGATGCATGTCTCAAAGAATGAATGCAAATAGTGACTGACAGGAAAAATAGGATTTATATCACTCTGCTGCTTCCTGAATTCTCAGCAGCATCCGGAAAGTCTCGGTATCTACAGGACGACATGTCAGGATGACCTCTGTGAAATCAGAGCTCTATTACTAGCTGACATAACTTTGTATACAAGAAATCCTTTATGTAGGACGTGAGCTGTACTTTTTACATAGGCTACGGCTTTGCTACTTTGCGCATGATTTATATACCCGATTGATTTCCATTTCATTGGCTATAAATAAATTGCTTTATTTTTAAGAATGGGTTTGGTCATTTTTAAATTTAGTAGTAAGGGGTATTAAAGAAATATATCGTGTTCTTTCACAAAGGTTTTATGAAAAACATTTGATTTCATGCATATACAAGGATCAGAAAACCTTTATTAATCTTAACCTTTTCATTTCACATACTGACTATGAAAACGGGAAAGAGTTTTGCTAGTAATCCTTTAATACAGGTAGTAAATAGTGACTGTAAGAAACACAAGACATTTTTTCTGTTTCAGTCAAACTTTATTACAGTGTTGACAGATACAAGGCTTTTAGAAGGCATTTGAAATGTATGACAATGAGAAACTGTGTAGATCTTATTTTGACATTGTAAACATTTTCTAGTAGACACCCAAAATTATAAACGTAAAACCCTGAAAATGACCACAGTTCGGAACTTTATCAAACATTCATTAACATCACTGTAGAAAAAACCATTTCAAATAGTTTATGTGATTATGTGACAGCAAGTTTAACAGAAGAACCCATAAACCACTGATGCTTTCTGATATTACCATTAGTAGAACTGTTAGAGAATTAATCAACTTGTTATATATATTGTCAAAAAGAGAAAATAGTTAAAGAGGCCACCACCAAAATGATTTAGCAACATTGTTGGACTGTGCTTTCCCACTTCAGTGAGTGGAAAAACTTCCTCAGCCTTTAACATTATTAACACACAGGTACACAGTGCTGCCTTTATTGCCTGCGTTGATGTTTCTTTTGACGACAGTGGCACCAGCCTTCTCATACAGTGGAACAGCAGCTGGGTTGAGAAGCAGGGTGCTGCCCTCAATGGGATTGTTGTCTCCCTCTGTCGTGTGCCACAGGTACACCTTGTTACCTCCGGTCCCCTCGTTGAGGTTAACATTCACTGCCGTGTAATTCTGCTGCTGAAGTTCCTGATACTCCGTGCCATTGGTGGAGATTTGCAGATCCGTGAGTGCAATCTTGGGGTTAGTGGTCTGGCGGTACCAGATGAAGACAAAGGCTCCCCCTGCACCTCTATTGGTATCTTCATCCATACGGATGTAACCATCCTGAAAGTAGTCGCTGTCTGACGTGTAGGAATCAGTGGCAGTGACATCACAGATGTATGTTTGCGTCTTTCTCTTCACCCAGCCATAGATCCGGCTCCCTCCAACATTGCGGTTCAGATCACAGACCAGTCTCTCCCAGCCATGGCAAAACTTGTGAGCTTCCCCTGCTGCATCTGTAGTGATATCAATGTCCACTATGGGAGAATCGTACTTTGAGTTGCCTCTGAAGTACCAAAGGTAGAGACGATTACCTTTTGCTCCAGCATTTAGGTCTTTAGGGATCTTCTTGTAACCTGACTCGGCCAATCCAACTGCCATTTCATCATTGAATGAAACTTGAACTCTGGTGATGGGGGCTGAGTTGCTTAATTTTTTGTACCAAATATAGATAACGTTTCCACACGCGCCTTTGTTCAGATTTACATTGATTTTCTTGAAGCCTTGTGATTGGAGCATTTGCTCCTCAGCTTGATTAAGAGACACATTAAGGTGTGTGATGTTGTTGGCCATTGTAGGTAACTGCATGGAAGACAGATAAATCATGGGTAAGCAGAACAGAAAAAGTTAGCAGCATGCCTTTTCAGATGAGCTCCAATAAAACAATGACAAACTAAAATATCAGTTGTCAAGTGGATCACCATAATGACTAATAAAATAAAATGAATAATTACCCATTTACCCTATTTACACTGAATATAATCAATTAAGATCTGACATTTAAAAATGTGAGGTCCATAGCAAGAAAATAAAACATTCTTCAAAACACTTACATATCTGCTGACAGGGAATGTTAGGCAGTAAGAAGTCAACTCATCTGCTGGATTCTGCTGTTCTTGCCACACATAAGCAGCCTTTATATAGAGGAGAGATTCTGTGGCTCATTGTGCAATCACTACCTGAGAGGAGTGGTATTCCAAAGAATTCTAGCTTGTGTGCTTGTTGTGGCAGGAATTGAAATATTTGTCGGATTAGAAAAAACTGAATTCTTTGGAATAGCAGGCGAAACAGTTTTTCACACTATGATGGATAAAGCAACGCTATGTAATTCACCACTATCGTAAATAAGGACAGCTGTATGTGTGCATTTGTTATGATTACATAACGATGACAAACTAGCAAATCGACTACTTTACTGACACAGCCAAACATCAAGCAAGCGCAACAATAGAAGATACAGCAATACTCCTTACCAGGGGCGATTCTAGGATCAGACCTTTCTATCCCTAACCCGTGTTGGGCGGATGTTGTCCCACGTCTGAGCTCAGAGTCGGTTCAATGGACTGTGCATCATTCTGACGCCACTTTGTGGGGACAGAATTTCTGTCTAACCTCCAAACTGGACACCACCACCGTACAGATTGCTACCAGAAATCCATTTATTCATTTAAAAAGACAACAAGGATTTCAAATGGTTTTTCAGGTTTCATCAAGAAAAACAAAATCTATCACAAGACGAGGTGAAAGCACTCAGGGAACTGATGAATAACCAACAGATTGTAATTAAACCTGCTGACAAAGGGAGCTCAGTGGTAATTTTAGGGAGGTGCATCGCCAGTTAACAGATAAAAATGATTACAAGAAATTGGAAAGACCAATCTATTTAGAATCCATCCCACTGGTGCATGACATATTGGAGACTTTAAAAAGCAAAGGATTTATTAACAATAAGCAAAAGCAATATTTAAAAGGAGACGCTCAATTGAGAGAACAGAGGTTCTACATTTTACCCAAGATCCACAAAGAACCGGACAAATGGAGTAAACCGTTTGAGGTGCCTCCGGGTAGGTCCATTGTCTCGGACTGCAGTAGTGATAGCGTCAAAAACCTAAAAAATTTTCACGATGGACGTTGACAGCTTGTACACAAATACTGACACCAGAGCAAGGTTATCGGCAGTGAATAAAGTGTTAAACGACTTTTAACAGGGAATATTATTTGCTAATAAAAGGCACAGCAATGGGCAAACGATTTGCCCCAGCCTATGCAAATATTTGTATGGCCAATTGGGAGGAAGAAGCTCTGTCTAAATGTCTGAAGAAGCCTCTGAATTTCCTGAGATATTTGGATGATATTTGGGGAATCTGGACTGATTAGAGGGAAGATTTTGAACACTCATGACCCTTCCATTAAGCTGAAGCACGTAACTGGCGGGCAATCTATCGATTTTTTTGGATACCACAGTGTATAAAGGAGCGTCGTTTACACAGAATCAAAAATTGGACATCAAAGTGTACTTAAAAACCAATGATACACATGCCTTATTGTTTTCACCCCAAACATACCTTTAAGGGCATCATAAAACACAGTTATTGCGATTTCACCGGATATGTACACAGGAAAACGATTTTCGGGAAGCAGTCAACATTCTGTTTGCAGCGTTACGGAAACTACTCCAGGTCTTTTCTGAGTTACTGCCGCAAGTCATTCCACATTGGTAAACAAGCAAAACAATAAGAAATGATTCCTCACTTCTTTTTAATCAATCAGTGCAATATTGAACAGCAAATTTAAGGCCAATTTTAAATCAATAATCGAAGATTTGGGTGTTCTACAGAACCATCAAATAATCTCGGTTTATCGGAGAAACAAGGACCTCTCTCAAGGACCTATTGGTCAACGCTAGACTCAAGCCCACGCGAAAACCCAAAACTGATTGTCTATTTGATCTTCTGTTGTAAATGTGGAATGCAGTACATTGGAGAGACATAAAATTCAATCTCAACTCGGATGATGCAACACAGATACAATATTAAATACAGGAGGGAGATTCATACTCCTATAGTTAATCATTATGTCACACATGGCTTACAAAATCTGAGAGTTTCAGGGATTCAAAGTAATTCATCCTGGACAGACGCTGAAAGAAAAAAAAATGGAAAGGAAATGGATCCATTTACTAAGTACAATACAACCATCTGGACTGAATAAAAAATATAACTAACGATTGGACAATCCTACATTTACTTTTCAAGGCATGTCAGAGAAACCCAATAACTATAATCCATGTATCTACTGACCACTGCAGGATTATGATTATTATTCTGATTGACAATATTAATAATTGTATCCCCTGCCCAGCAACTATCCTAACCTCAATCACCTCTGTCCTCTTGCCTAAACCCAACCTTGACAAAATAAATATCAATGTGACATTGTGCATTTAAAAGCCAATAAATATCAATATAACTGCATATATAAACAAACAAGTATCAATATACTGCATTCAAAAACATAAATATCATTGACAGAGGGTAAAATCATATAAATATCAATTAAACCTACACTTCAGGGGCATATAAAACTTTAGCTCTTTAAAAAGTACACATCTATATAATTGTACACAGCATTAAGAATCTTAGAAATCAATTAATACCATTAAAAACAAACTAATATTATTTAAAAATGTACTGAAACATGGGGTGTATAGAGCTAAGCTCTAGGAGTAACTACTAACTAAATTATTCAAAGTTCAATGGAAAACACCTTTAAAACCAAATAAATATCATCAAATAATGGATTAAAAAATATTTTCCTATAGCTGATTAAGGATAGAAGAGAAAGGTCAAAAGTACAGTACTTTATATTAGACTGGGATTCACAGGAGACAACTGAGCCAAGAGGAAGAGCCTCCACCTCCCTCACTGAAAACCAATCCCCCCCCCCAATCCCCATCTAGGTCACCCTTATCTCCAGACACCCTTTCTCCCCTCTACCCCCTGTTGGACTTCACTGATCACATGGAAGACCTGGTTAGAGCTGGGACCAAATTTACCCCCTGCACCTTCCCTCGCTCCACTCCCATTTACCATAAACCCCCCTCACCGTCCACCTCCACCACTGGCTCTAAGTCCTCCAGGTTTGACACGTGTCACAAATACAGCGTCCAACCCGTCCTCCCGCTCCACAATGGCGAAAACGCCCAGTAAGCTCTGTCTGATATGTGCTGGGTCCAGGCTACAAGGAAAATAGCACTCATGACTCTTCCCAGGACAAACCGGGGCCCAGTGTGCTGGTAGTCTTCTCCATCTTTATCTTGATAGGTAACAGAAAAAGCATGGTGAATGTGTTAAGAAACAGGAAGCACTCGACATATCCTGCAAATTTAGTATTAATTCCTCGTCAGCCACAGCCTGTCGAAAAAAGTGGAACAGATAATGTTTTCAACACACTAAAATTAGCTTTGTTAAACGTTAGGTCTTTGGCAGGAAAAACATTTTTAATCAATGATTTTATAATCACTCACAATCTTAATTTCATGTTTTTAACTGAAACTTCGTGAAGCTAGAGTGCATAAGAGAGGAGGTGGAGCTGCCATTTTGTTTAATGACTCCCTCCAATGCAAAAAGATGTCTTATGGGAATTTTGCTTCTTTTGAATATGTGGCTCTTCAGCTGAATTCCTCTTCTCGAGCTATTTTCTATATATCTAGAGGCCCCCTAAATACTGTGCAAACTTTTTTGATGACTTTGGTGAACTGCTGTCTATAATCTGTGTTGACTTTGACTGTGTGGTTATTGTTGGTGATTTTAACATCCATGTTGATGTGACACACAGGAATGTGTGGTCACATTATGTGATTTTATTTTTGAAAAGTCTGTAATTTCCAGGTGTTTATTGTTGTAGCAGAGCCTAATTTAGTTAATTTGATGTGCATTCATGTTAGGAGCGAAATACCGATTTTTGCCACAAGGGGGCATCACCTCCCTAGCGAGACAGCTTGGTGTGGCTTGCAGCCGACCCTCGTCTTCAGTACGACAGAAGCGAGGAAGAGAAGCACACTACCTGTTGCCTGTCTCATAATTTTCCTTTTATCTACAGGTTAGTAAGTGTCAAAAAATCCATGGGGTTTAAGAATATTTAAGTGTAATATATATTTTATTGCCTTGTTGTGCTCCGTTTATCTGAGCCTCTCCTTTGTTGTTTTGAAGTGTCGTGAATAGAACGTAGTCGGGGATGCTAACGCTACTTGTCATGTTAAGCTAGCTTGGCTCACCTTGTGTATAACGTGTGTATTGAACTTGGTTTTCTCGAGTGCTAATGTACGCTCCGTGATTGTATTCAGTTGATTAGGCTCTTGCAAAAAGCAACTTTGTGAAGAATGCGTTCAGAAATAATGTTTGGTGTTTATAATGCATATTTACTGTTTCATTAAATCTATTAGTAAAATGCTAACTTGCTACTCATGTCGTTCACCTGTGGGTTTAGGCCATTGTATTTTGTTAGCTTTATGCTAAACATGTATTATTTCCTAGCAGCCAGGTTAGCTGGAAGCCTTTATGCAACTACTAATTCAGTTATTATAGCTGTGAGCAGCAGGCCCAAGGCATTTGGAGAACAATGTATTTTATTCTGTTTCTATATGAAGACTAGTGAAGTGTGGAATGTGTGGAATATTACCATTCTAACAGAAACTGGAATTTTGTTACATTGGTTTGTCATGATGTGACCTTGAAATTGCAAAAAAAGGAGACGTGGTGTGAAGAATGGAGTTAAAATATACATGTGTATTAAAGTACGACAGAAGCGAGGAAGAAAAGCACACTACCTGTTGCCTGTCTCGTAATTTTCCTGTTATCTACAGAAAATCATAATCTGCAAACAGACCTCACGTCCGGGGCCTGTTATATTGACAACCCCCAGGACAGAGGGACTAAAGAACTGTTTTGTGTTCTTGATAATTATGGACTGACTCAACATGTGATGGAGCCCACGCATAATAAGGGGCACACTTTGGACTTAGTCATCTCCAAGGGTCTGGACATTTCCAAGGTTGTGGGGACTGCTCTCTCTGATCATTCCTGTGTTTTCTTTGAGAGTGCTGTCTGCGTGCACACAGATCTACAAACAGAGGTAATCACAAAACGGCATATCATTGAAATCACTAGTGAAAAATTAATTGAGTCTTTCTCCTCAACACCCGCCCTCTCACGGGTCTCAGTCAATGAGCGTGTAGATAATTTCAGTTCTAAAATTACAAATGTTATTGATGCCATTGCAGCAGCCAAGGTGAAGATGGTCTCTGGTAAGAGAAGATCTCCATGGAGAAATGCCACGCTGGGTAGAACTCAAAAAAGAGAGTGTCGAAAAGCTGAACGCAGGTGGCGGAAAACAAATCTCCAGGTTCATTATGACATCTATAAAGAGAGACTTCACATTTATAATTTAATGCAAGGCGGTCCTTCTTCTCTGACATCATCACCAAAAACACTAATAATGCACGTGTCCTGTTTGCTGCTGTCGACAGGCTAACCAACCCTCCTGTGTCTGTAGCCTCTGAACTTCTATCCACCAGGGCCTGCAATGAATCTGCCTCCTTCTTCACAGACAAACTTCAAAATTCCTTAACAACAAGCATGAGACAATTTGATTCTATTAACCATAAAAACCTGGAGGACATAATACAACATCTGAAATCCTCCTCATGCTGCCTTGATATTCTGCCAACAGGTTTTTTCAAACATGTTTCTAAATGCACGGCCTCAGATCTACAAACTGTCAACATGTCTCTCCTCTCAGTTTTCATTCATTCTGGTAGCAGTCATTAAACCACTCTTAAAAAAGAGAAATCTAGACAGTTCACTAATGAGCAATTATAGGCCCATATCAAATCTGCCGTTTTTATGTAAAATCATTGAAAAGGCTGTTTTTCAACAGCTTAGTGTTTTCTTGGCACTAAATAACTGTTTTGATGTCTTCCAGTCAGGTTTTCGACCACACCATAGCACTGAGACGGCTCTTGTTAAGGTCTTCAATGACATCCATTTAAACACTGACAGTGGCAGAATTTCAGTCTTAGTATTATTGGATCTCAGTGCTGTATTCGACTCTGTCGACCACAATATATTACTAGACAGACTTGAAAACTGGGTTGGACTTTCTGGCACAGTACTAAACTGGTTTGAATCCTACTTAAAGGACAGGGACTACTTTGTGTCTATATGTAGTTACACATCTGAGCTGACAAAAATGACATGTGGAGTTCCCCAAGGCTCCGGGGTAGAAGTACTGTTGGAGATGAGGCTGATTGCTGGCAGGTGTGACAGGCAGAGGAGGAGGCTGACGAGGCGCAGGTGCGGGTCGTTGGCTGGGCTCAGGAGCGGAGGGAGAGAGAGAGAGAACACACGGGGAGGAGACACAGGGAGGCAGGCAGAGTACAGGGAAAACAGAATCACAGACAAAAAGAGAAATAACCAGGACATTCACAGTCAGCTGGGCTGCCACCATAATAGGGTCCCCTCCTCAAAGGACGCCTCCCGGCGGACCTCCCAGTTGGCTGGGAAGGGCTTAGCAGAATTCTGTCAGGGGGAGGAAATCTCCTGTCCTGCTGGCGGGGGTCCAGAGACCAAAACAAAAGGAGACACAGAAGTTTCAGAGAGGGGGACAGGGCTGGGAAGGGTCAGGCGAACAGCCAGGGCGTAGCAGGGGAACCAGGGAGTCTGGGCGGGCGGCCCGAGGGCAGGGCGGAGAGGGAGTGTGGGACCTCTGGATGGCGGTTAGGAGGTGGGGCAAAGAGGGAACATGGGTCCTGAGGCGGGCTTCCCAGGGACAGGGCAGAGATGGAACACGGGACCTCCGGTGGGCGGCCCGGAGGCCGGGCAGAGAGGGAACCAGGGAGGTAAGGAGGTCGAGAGCCTGAGCTAAGGTTGACAGGGGGCCGGAGCAGGGTCGGAACGGACCACCGATGGGGCTGATGTCGATCGATCTGCCAACAAGGCACGAGGAGCAGGGGTTGGTCGGATCACCGGTGGAGTTGAAGCTGGTCGGTCCTCCGACATGGTATGGGGCGCCGGCTGGAGGCTAGCGGCGTTAGCAGTCTGGGGAACAGGCTGGGGGCCAGTGGCAGGGGCCTGGCAGGACAGGACAACGCTTCCTAGCCTGCAACTAGCAGGTCAGGAAAGAGTCCACTGGGGGCTGGCGCCGCTAGCGGGGAGGTGGAAAAACAGATCATGCAGGTCATCCTGATTCCAAAATCAGCTGGGGTCTCATTTATAAAACTGTGCGTAGAATCCTCACTAAAAGTGTCATACATGGCGTAAATGGCGAATGCCAAAAAATATTCAGAAAGTGCGTACGCACAGTTTTAAGCATGTTCCCTTTATAAATCACAATCAACTTGAAATGTGGTGCATGTGAGGGAGTTCCATGTCAGACCCTTCAAACGCCCATAGTTTCCTATAAACGGTCAGTGAAACGCCGCTCATTAATATTAATCCGTCCTGACAGCAGGAAGAACAGGAGGCAGACTCTGACAGAGAAGATACAAAACGAGATTTAACTCAGTGACACTGACGTTCCTTTTGGTGAAGCTGAAGCTGCTTGGTGGGAAAAAAAACGCACTTTCATGCAACGCTTGAACCGGAGAAAAGGGGGCCCCGGAGCCGATTTGCAGGAAGGGGCCTCCCTCTTGAGTAGTGACGTCACTGACCAGACGGGATGACCCAGGTACTAATCTGGATCCCCCGTTTGAAAAGAGAGGAAACCAAATGCATTCCACCTGTTTCTTTACAGCCCACTCAGTTAACGAGGCTGGCGTTGAGTTAAAAGAATCACAGGCTGCCCCACAGCGTTTGGCTCCGTAAGGAATCGAACATGTGATAATACGTGAAACTCTGCTCTCGTATTTGTTCGACTGACGCTCTGAAAACGGCTTCAGTTTAAATAGAATTTGTCTCCTGTTCACCTTATTTATGAGAATAAATTTCAATGCATGCATGTAGGCCTATTAATTTATCTGATTCCTGATTAAACGGTCCGACATATTTGAGGCGTTCTTTTGCAGAAACAGAATCTCTGTTTGTGTTTATTATCCTCACTCATGGTTCTTTTTGTGGCCGCAAATGATCTTAAATTATGTTTTTTTATTGCGCACTTCAGAGAAAATCAATCAAACAAGTGTATTATTATTTAGAAAGGTTTTAAGCCTTTACTAGTCAGAGGTAATATTTCTATATATTTTACACAATAGTAGGCCTATTCATTTCAAACAGTTTCATCCACATTTTCCAATCAAGTTTGTTTTTTATAGATCACAACCTTTGCGTGGGAAGTGGCAGGTTTCCAGCCCTGTTTTGTACGTACCTACAGTGTACAGATTCACTCTTCTTTGTTTGCCGTCTGTAGGTGGACAAACCCTCTTTTAGACTGATCATATTTGGCTCATTATTGGTCCCCCGATTCCAGGGTAGTGCCCCTTATTTATTAATTATAATTAATCATTTTGAATATTAATAGTTTTATTCATATTTCTAGAATATCTTCAATATTCAGCTAATAACCAAACCTGTCTATATGTTGAAAACCCCAACATCATACTAATAGAAATCATTTATACTCCACAGATCAAATCAGCAACAGAAAACTAGCTCCTTAAAAGAGAAAGCAAGCATGTAACGAGATTTAACTGAAAACACAAAACTGAACACTTAGGAACACAATTAGGAAACCTTTAACCCCCTCCCTACTCTGAGCGAGAAACCACGAGATAACAGCTCCACACTGCTGTCTGGCCCTAACCTGACCCCACAGGGGTCATTTACACTGGGGACCCTGGGGACACGTCCCCACCACATTTTGAAATGGCTGATTTTGTCTTTTTTTAAAGCATTTGTTAAAAAACGTTGTGAAAAAGAGCACCCAGAAATGTTAACAAATGAAAACGCTCTGACAAAGGTTGATTTGCACAATAAGAAAACCTGCAATGCAATATAGTTTCCCCTCATTAAAAACAGATATTTCCACCGTGAATTGGAGAAGAAATCACCTAGAATCACCCCTGATGTTGAGTAACTGCCTGACTGACGATCGGAGGGAGATAAACACTTTTCCTCATTAGGAAACAGGAATCATGTCCATATTTGGTAGAAATGTTGGGAAGTGGTATATTAGTTAGCGTTTGTCACAGCTCGGCTGTTGGGTAACATCCTGAGAGGACAGATGCTGTGATGGAGATCAGCACTGTCATCACCTCCCAATGCTCACACTTTATTTCAACTTTATTTGAACTGATCCAGTGGGTTGAATGAGGACTCCAAATATTCTGTCCTGCTGACATGTTTTAAAGCTGCTTTAGTAACTGAAGCGTTCTGTAGGGTTCTTGGACCCATGTACTTCTGGAACCCTCTTGTTTCATAAGTGTGACAGTTTGGACTCATTCATATGGATGATTCTGCACCTGATGATTTGTGTAGAGGTGTGGACAATAAGAGACTGGACCTTCTGTCCCGCCACACTCCTACAATGAACACTCACTGTTTTATCAACTGTAGAATCCAGACTGATGTTACTACGAGCTGATATCAAAGAGAGAATTTTAAAGATGACCTTGTTAATCTATGATGATACTACACAAATGAGAGCTGTTCATCTGTGGTCAGACAGGTTTCATACTCTTCTCTCAGATGATTCCATGACATGATCAACAAATGAAGTGCAGTTTGACTTGAGCTCCTACACCAGACGCGGCTTTATTATTCTGTAGTGTCTCCTTCATTTTCATCACATACTACGGGTAAAAAAGTTTCCACAGCTGCATAAAAGAAACGTCTGGGTAGAATGTCAACCCGAACTCCTGGCACCCCAACTAATCCTTAACTTCTGGAAACTCATACAGTGAGTCATGATTTGTCATGACGTTACTGTTCTCTATAGAATCAACATTTTTACACAACATACAATCAAACTAGAAGTTGAAATAACGTTCTGTTGAGTGAAGATGAGGGTAAATGGCCCCTGATGAAGCCTGAGGCACTGACAAAAAGCTCTTTCCTCACACTTGTAACTATGACAGATAATCAGAGACCATGACTGCTTAAATTTTATTGTATTCATCAGACAGCAGCTTACTCACAGACACCATGTCCATATTTAGTCACTGCCGAACCTCAGAAACGAACAGCTTCAGTATAAGTAGTGCTGGTTTGTGGAAGCTGCCGGACACTCTTCAGACATCAGACTCACAGACACAGGTAAGTCTTCTTCCTCTTCTTCTGACTGTTAAACTGATGGGTGACCAACTCAGGTGTTTCCATCTAGAAACGTGTTCGGTTCTATGTTTTGCCGTATCAGCTTTAAAATATCCTCCGTAATGTAACACCAGAGATCAGCCAGCTACTTTAGCACAGATTTGCTGCTTTTTGCGTCATAACGTTGAATTTACATGTAGTACATGTAGTACTGAGCCTTCGGTGAAGAAACAAGTAGTTACCTAAAAGCAGCAGGCGCTCCAATACTGATGAATCTCGTCATGTAAGAAGCATGACTACTTCAACCTACAGCTGATAAAATGTTCCTGAAACGCTGGGTTTACCTGAGTTTCCTGCATGTTGTGTGAAGCTGTCTCCCGGTGTGTCGGACTCTGAAACGGCACTGCTAGAGGCTGCTGAAAACATTGTATAGCCCCTTTAAGATGCAGTGAACCTACAAAAAAATTATGAATGTTAATACTTGGACAGATTAATTTCATAGGCACTCGTTTGAAGGGGTTGTTGGTTACACAGGGAGCTGGCAAACCTTGGCTCATGGTATTGTGATTAAACAATGAGTTGCTGATGATGTAGCGGTTGCGTTGTGTGCTTGGCTTCAACTCCCTGTTTCTGTTACACAGGATAAAGATCTCCATCACAGCCAGTCTTACAACTCCAGCAAGCTCCTGAAATTGCCAAAACAAATACATTGAATTTAAGCTGAAATTAAACTAGCAACGACACGACACCTTTTCAACAAATTAACACAGATAAAATATGGCGACCATACGGCCTCTTTTTCCCGGACATTTCGTCCTGAAAAATGCTTCTTGCTGGGATTTCTAGATCGCCCTAAATGTCCAGCTTTTGCTTTCTACAGTCAGCATTCATTATGAGTGTTTTTTTATTTTTTTAATCCAAGCATGTGCATAAAGTTGCACATCAACATCACGTTTTATGAACCGACCAATCACAGGCTGGATGGGACGGTTTGATTTAGAGGCCTGTTGCCTCTCTTCTCCTTCGGAGGGCACTGTGGCTCCATGTGTTTGTACTAAAAAGTTTATCTTCCTTCACAGGGAGGTTTCAGGACAGTGATAACTGGCAGTTCTTTTCTACAGGAGATCGTGACTGTCTGGTTGATTACTTTGCAACCAGCGCTCAGAAGAGAAACAAAGCCTTGAATCTGGCAGACCCTTTTTGACCCCCTCCTGTTTTGAGGTGCGGGGGTGGAGGCAGTGTAGTCAGGCAGTCTTGCTGGCTGTGATGCTACTAAGATAAAATTATTTTTATTTTCAATGAAGTTTCTCTTTTAAATAATTGAGAAAATGCACTGAAAACATTCAAACTCAGCATATCAATAACAGTCTCACTGACAGAGTACACAGTAAAATCAGCATACCCAAATTAACACTGTCCGACTCGGCCTGGGTTCTCTGTGACACGTCCACCAATATGTCCCTGAGCAAGACACTTAACCCCTCGTTGCTCCAGCGGCGTGCGACCTCTGACATGTATAGCAGCTGTAAGTCTCTTTGGATAAAAGCATCAGCTGATGTTAATGTTAAAAAAAACTTCTTAAACTGACGTGTGTTCGTTCTCCTCAACAGTTTTCTCTCAGAATCGAGAGCTTCGTGAAGCCAACAGGTGAAGAACAGGTAAGAACACTTTGATACAGAAACAACTAAAGATCAGCAGTTAACAGATATAAATGATGTGTCTGGGCATGATTCACTCCTATCTTATGATGTGACACTGAATAACAGAATCCCACTCAAATGAAATGAGCTGAACTGGAATTTTCTTTCCCTTTTCTTTAAAGGACTGTATCGATGTTTTAGAGATTCAGCACATTAATTATAAATATTTTTTATAAAATAATCGTTCAGTTGATTTTCTTCTTTCAGACTGTCGTAGTTTTCAACTGGACAGACAGACAGAGCAGTAAAGGGGAAGCAGAAATTATTTTAAAATCATCTTATGAGATAATTATGGAAACGTCATCTCATATTTAGAACACACTGTCCTTAGCATACAGGCTAACCTCAGGTTAGCCTCAACGTCTAAATAACTCCACACAGAGCTCCTGCTTAATATATACATCTGAAAACACTAGTTCGAAGGAAGACCGCTGAAATAAAGAAGTCGTTTCCATGCATACCGGTTTAAGCCCACTTTGAACAACTAAAGCTCTTCTTTGATCTGTGCAGTTTCTACAGAAAGCTGATTGTGGGTCAGACATCATCATCATGTGGAGGTTGGTCCTGACTGTCAGTCTGCTCTGCTGGAGCTCTGAGGGCCGAGTGACCTGCAGAAATAACACCAGTGGTGAAGTGGACTGGTGAGGCAGCTCATAGCACCCTTGTTCTGCTGTCAAGACTCTAATGTAGCAAACAGGTGGATCTGATTAACATTTCTGACCGTCTGTCATCAGGTTTATCTTATACAAGGAACCCAAACCGCAAGGCGAGACTAAAACTTCCACTGGTCTGGAGTATGTTTACATTGATTCAAATGGAATGACGATGACACCGTCTACACATGGCTATAAGAACATCAAGGATTCGAAAGGCGTCCTGGCAAACACCCTGCGGCCCCTCTTTACTCCAATGGTGAGAGTCGTTGGTCCGGTCCTCCTAATACCTGATCTCTGAGAGCAAAATGTAAACCTAACACACTAAACATGCACACACACACTTAACAGCTCAGTACAGGTGCAGATCGAAGCTTTTACATTTGGTGTATCACAGACAGGTTCATCTGAGTCCAGCTGTAAACCACCTGAGTGAGCTTCATTAAAGCTCTAGAACTGTATCTTAACACAGACCAGCAGGGACTGAACCAGAGTGACTCCAGTTTCCAGCTCTCCACCAGCTGAGGGTAAAGATGGTCTGACAGAATATTTATTTTATGAAACAGAAGAAGTGAAAGGTGTTCCTCGTGCCAATGATCCACCTCTGTCTGTGTGACATGGGCAGTGAGGTGAACATGGCAGCTAATAAATGCAGGGTGTGCTGCTAACTGCTGGACTGGCAGGTCTGAGTTAAAGGTCAGGTTTATTTAGGATGCACATCCTGGGAGTCTGATGGGGGCTCATGGTGCTGGACTCTCTCCACACCCTGCCCACCTCTCTGCTGTAGACTGTCAAAGTCAGGAAGGCTCCACCAAAGGCTTGTTAGAACAAGCATGGAAATATTGTCTGTGAGATCTGAGAAGTAGAAGGTTAAATAATGTTGTGGTTGGACATTGAGTAATTCAGACCTGCTGGATGTGTTAATGAATCCTTTTCCTTCTCTTCCTTCTGAAATATTTGTAGCCACCAAACTTTGGATTCATCAGCTACAGCGACCAGCCTCCAGGGAGTGGTCCTGCTTCTGACAGGTTCGGCCACAGTAAAGGTAAGAAAACAGACTGAGAACATGTCGCCATTATTTATGGGACAGATTCGGAACCAGGTGGAGTGGAAACATATAAACCCAGGCAGACAGACAGCATCAGAGACAGTCAGACAATCTACAGATTTCTATCATCTGGTGTGATGGAGATGCTGCCGGAGAGCGTCGTCTTCCACGTTACTGTCAGTGAGCCTCTGCACCGAGCATCCTCACCAGCTGGTGGCAGTAAAGACTGGAAGAGGAACCAAAACGTCTGTCCTGAATCATTTGGATCTGAGAGAAGATCTCTGCTGGACAGACAAATGAATTCACAGTTTGCAGGTTTATGAGCATGCAGACGGATCATTCAGGTTTTCGAGACAGCGTATTAAAGCACAGGTCCCTAAAACAGAGAGAGCACTCGATCACGTCAGAAGACTTCTCTGACCTTCAGGGAAAAGTCCAGGTTCACACAGCAAAGGTTTAATGAGCCAGATGATTTAGATTCATTCAGTGTTTTAGTGGAAGAGCTGATGTGTCAGGATCTGACTGACTGAGTGAGTTCAGTCCTCTGATTGGAGCACACTGTAACAGAGGAACATGATCTGTGTGCTGATTGGTCTGTTAAGACGTTCTGGTTATTGAGCTGGCTATAATCTAACTTCAGTGAGTCCGTCCTCAGAGGACCTGAGGCAGAACACTGCACGTTAGCTCACTCCCGTCAGTGTGTGGGTGTGAAGGAGGGCGAAACTGTACAGCATTTCCTGACCTGCTGTCTAACTGTTCTTGTTCCCCAGGAGTTGTGATGGTGGAGAAAGACAAGACAGGAGTCTGGCTGCTGCACAGCACACCAAAGTTCCCTAACCGTAGAAACATGACACTCTGGCCTGACAGCGGAGAGAAAAATGCTCAGATGTTTATCTGTGTGACGTTCCCCTACAAAGAGTTCAAGCAAATAGGTACAGAGCTGTGAAACACTGTGAATGTGAAGGTGTTGGCCGCAGTGGTTCAGGTGAATGTCACAGTAAATGTGTCACGTTGTTCTGTTTTCAGGTAAACACCTGCAGTACATCGGAGCTTTCCCATTTGACAGTCAGGTTCCGAGGAGCTTTCATCGAGAACTGAGGGACGCTGCAGACCAGGTCCAAAGTCCTCCGCCCAAAATGTTCCAGGAGCTGAGATCAGAAAAGGGACAGATTTTTCGCAGCTTTGCTAAACAACAGTCAGACGAGCCAGGAGGTGAGACGTTTGTTTAAATTATGCAGGATTAAATTCAATTGCTTTTAAATCTTACTGAATCTAAATTGGTTTAACTAAACTAACTAAAACATAAGAACAACCCGATGATTCCTTCACAAACACAGAGCAGCTGTTCAGATTTCTTTTTGTTTTGTTCATTTTTGTTGAATCCCACTTTTTCCTTTTCCTTCTCTTCCTGTTCTCTTTGTCTCTCTGATGCCAGTAAAGCTGAAAGTAAAGTCAGGGATAAAATAGAACTGAATCAGCTTCTGAAACTGCAGGCTGATGATGGTTTAAAGTCTCTGCAACCTGACCTGAGCTTCTGCTTCTTCTTCTTGCAGTTGGAGATCTTTACGTCACTATTGCAAATGCAGTCCGCAGTGATGTGTTTGTCCAGACCTGGAACTGCCGGAAAGAACCTTCCTATTGTGTACCACCCTTTGTGTTAAATATTAAAAGTATAGGAACTGATCTGGGTACCTGGAACAAATGTGATCATTCAAAGTGGTGTGTAGCTAAAGATCAAAGTACACCTTGGAGCTGTGTCGCTGATGTGAACAGGGCAAAAACCCAGTTCAGGAGGCGTGGGGGGGCGCTGTGCATTGAGAATAAACATGTACAGAAAATATTTCTGGAGTCTGTTAAAGACTTTGAGGGCTGTTCCACTCTAGCACAGGAATAGCAAGAACAGCGAGACGGACTTCCCTCTTCTTTTCGAACAGAGCTCACCTGGCAGGCTCTGACTCTGAAGTCCGGTTCTTTTCTCTGTTGCTGATTTATCTTTTTCACAGCTGAGCTGAATCCTGTCCTGCTGTTCTGAATCTACGGGCTGATAAAAACAGGTGGTCTCACAGCGACACACAGACGTGATGCTGGACTGAGAGAGCCTGTGAGTTCTCCAGCTTCAGGGTCCATCGGCTCACAGAGACGCGTCGTCCCTGAAGTCTGCATCGCTCAGAGACCAGAGAAGAGGGTCTCTCCGAGTCCAGAACCACCATGAACCATCACATCAACATGTTTGGACTGCCGTTACTTTTCTGCCATTTTAGCCTTTGATGCAACTAAACATGTTTAAAAACCTTTTCCAAGCATTTACTGGAACTAAGTAACAATTATTAATCTACATTTTACTATAATCAATTTAACAGTTATTTAAAGTAGATATTACTCATCAGTTACTCAGTGAGTTAAGAGTTAAGATTTTGACAAAATGAATCTTTAATTACTAATGATTAAAATTTAGAGTGTTGTCATTTCAACAAAGAAATAATTCAAATTACATCATCAAAATACTTCGTCAACACTGTAAACCCCAATTCACTCACTCAACTTAAATGTTTTTTGGAAACAGCTTGCACTCAAAACTTTTAGTTAGTAAAATACAGTAACATCAAAGTCTTGAGTACACCTGACACAAAATTATTGCGTCACATGACCCTTCCAGACCCCCCCAGAGTATAACTGGATCAAAGTGGCCTGCGGACAGACATGTCCTGGTTTCTCTGTAGTGTCCGAGGGTTTTTGGAGTTTCAGTGGACCCAAAGATCGCTGTGGACCCGAGTACAGACTAGCTAGAGAGAGTAGATTAAGAGTGTTTATTTTCTTTTCAAAATAATAGTAACTCAATTATTTGCTCAACTCCTCAGCCTGTTTTTATTTTCCATTTAACTCTTTTAACCCTGGTTGTAACACTGTAACTTTTATTAGTTTTTATATTTCCCTGTTGCTTTTATGTTTTATGTAAAGCACTTTGAATTACCTTGTTGTTAAAATGTGCTATACAAATAAACTTGCCTTGTCTGACTGAAAATTTACGTCAGTTCAACAGAACTTTTTTAATTACACAACAAAATAATTTGTGCTGTTTGAGCGTTTAAATTTGTGTCATGTTAACAGGAAATTTATGTTATATGACATAAAAGATTACAAGGTCACTAAATGTTTATTTTTATGTTTATTGAACACAAAGGAAATTATGTGTAATAACTAACAACTGAACATAAATTCTCCTGAATCCAAATTCGTTCACTCTGCTCAAATTCTTTTTGGAAACAGCTTGCACACAAAACTTTTTATTACAATAACATGAATTTTGAGTACACTAGACACAAAAATAATTGTGTCACATGACCCTCGTCTGACTGAGATTTCTGTCAATTCTTTCAATATTATTGAATTATATATCTAATTATGTGGGAATATCTTGTACACGTAACAAGTTATGTTGAAGTTGTTAAATGTAAATATTACTGTTTCAAAGGACAGGATTTGTGTTTAGAACCATAACAAACAGTTATTACGTCAATATAACTCACTACAACTCATTTTAAAAACACCTTGCTCTCAATAAAAAAAAAAATCGAATGAAATATTAGCTATCATGAACACATCTCTCTATTGTTCATACAAAGTCCCACGTTGTTTCTACCTTCTCATTGCTAATCCATAATACATGGTTATGTAAGAACAAGTCTGGACATTAGGGTCTAACGTGTATCTTTTTTATTTAGCAAACTGTAGAATCCAACATGACACTGCACTGATGTAAGGGCCACAATCACGGCTCTAACAGCTTAACATCATCTCAACAAAACAGCATCATTTCAACATATCTGCACGTACTTTTCTTACACTACTTTTGTAGTTTACAGATAATGTTTGGTGGTTTCAGTTTTACTCCATCCACATTTAGCAGGATTTCTAAATGAACTCGAAATTATAGGTCAAGCCTTTAGAGTCCTCAGGCTGGAGGACATGCAGTACATCAGGCTAGCAATCAGTCCAGTGAAAGACAACCTGATCCTGGAGGAAGACCTTGACTTCACAGGGATGGAATGGCACCATGCTCACATCTTTACTGTGTGATTGTAGTGATTCACGTTACGACCTTGGTCTGCTCCCTCCTGGAAAATATGCCCCAAAATTTACAATTACAACTTTGATTAAATTTCACACAAACACACACACACCTCTGTACTATAAATGAATACATTATTTAGCATTTCCACAAAGTTACAGCCAATTCAGGGTTAGAAGGGAACCAAATAGAGATGGGGAGAACATCACATCTCATGCAAACTCCTCATAGACCAGTGATAGTTGACCAGGACAATCACAATCCTATTTAATGACACAACAGTATCATATTAATATATCATTGATACATTTTAATGAACAGAACATTATTATTATTATTATTATCCATCTTGGGCTAATTAAACTAGTCTAACTTGCAGGCAGGATCACTCAATTAGCAACGTGACACACACACAGTTGAAAGACAATAAAAAAAGGTGTAATATTTACAATATATAGGGCTGCAGCTCATCCTAACTTTAAATACAGTGTTCTAGACATACTTTATTGGGCGGGCCACCCAGGTATATTAAAAGCTGCCAAAGTATATTGGACGACACATTTTAGCATTTTGCAAAGCAACACACAGATGTCTATGAAGATTCTCAGTCGTCCAGGTCAAAGTTCTCCAGCGAAGGTTAAAATCAAGGGCAACTGGACTCGGTTGAAGATACTGGAAGACGTTTCGTCCCTCATCCAAAGGACTTCTTCAGTTCTGACTGACTGGCAGGGAAACTCAGCTATTTAACCTCAGTGGGGTCGTTGGGCCGGGGCATCGATACCGCCGGTTCGTTAGTGTTCCTTGTTGCTGTGACGACAGTCGTTACGGTCGTTAAGACTACCTGAGGCCGAGACTGAACGACCATCGTTGGTATCTTCACCTGAGGCCGAGACTGAAGGACCATCGTTGGTATCTTCACCTGAGGCCGAGACTGAACGACCATCGTTGGTATCTTCACCTGAGGCCGAGACTGAACGACCATCGTTGGTATCTTCACCTGAGGCCAACAGGTTAACGACCATCGTTGGTATCTTCACCTGAGGCCGAGACTGAACGACCATCGTTGGTATCTTCACCTGAGGCCGAGACTGAACGACCATCGTTGGTATCTTCACCTGAGGCCGAGACTGAACGACCATCGTTGGTATCTTCACCTGAGGCCGAGACTGAACGACCATCGTTGGTATCTTCACCTGAGGCCAACAGGTTACGTTTGTTGAGTTTCCTGGGAAGTGATGAAAGGACAGCATTGTAAGTGGGGGATAAGTGGTGGCGTAGACCCCCTCCCCTGTTCAATGACG
>NW_025741795.1:0-2137 GCF_021292245.1 Micropterus dolomieu
TAGGCTACAGCGTACCTAAGGAGGAGATTCGACAAAAAACTATACACTGAGCTTTGTGAGGGAAATGAGGAACAGGTGAGCAGGTGGGCGGGGAGGTCAGGTGATGGGAATGGTGGGAAAGATGTTAGCTCAGTGCGGGGGAGAGTGGCTGGATGTGGGAGTCAGGTGACTGAGACAGATGGAAACATCTGAGGACACCTGGTGGACAGGTGGAGAAATGGTAATGAGAGGTGGGAATGTGTCTGAAAGGAAGGACAGAGAGGCAGAATGGAGAAACACAACTGAGTCAGACACTGTGACCCCCCTCCAGTTAATCTGTTCATCTTTGTGTTATTAAGATATTAAGATACACTTTGGTGTGGGTTTGAGTAAGAAGCACTCGTGTTTTGCTCTGAAGTGTTGGCTGTAATTTTTGCCAGCTTGCTGTGTACCGAGCATTTATTCTGTGGAAATAGTGCAGGATAAAACTTTAGCTCTATTTAGTTTTACCCTTATATTAACTTAGATTTATTTTTATGTTCATAATATTTTTATTTAACTTCACAGACATCTTAATATTAAAAACATTTGTATTGTTTTTAGATAATTTTTTTGCACTGAATGTTTTTTGGTATAAAGTTGACTTTGCACTACCTCGTTCCCCTTCGAGGGAACTCGAACTGCGTCGGTGACGACACTATGGGAACGCCTCTGGGCGTGGCAGGGCTGAAACCATGAGTGAAACTACTCCGATCCTATCGGCGTTGCTAGAACGGTAGCGTGTGACGGCGTAACTGGAGGCGTATATAAGCACGCCGGCACACCGGACACATTAGCTTTATTCTATTCGGCAACCACGAGAGGAAATTTCTTACCTGGAAGGAAGTCTGGCAGAGGAGATGGCTGGTGAGCAGTTCAGGCAGTGTGTTTCCCATGCCCGCGTCAACATCACCGCTTGCGGCCATTGCCTCGAGGGGCCGCTTGCGGCCATTGCGAGGTCCCCTGAGGGCGCTGAGGTCCCGTGCGGCTCTTTGCTCCGAAGACGGCCGGATGCGCTCTCCCCGTGGCTCGGGCCCGGCGGTCGCTGAGTCGGCGCGGCGGCTTCGGTCATGGGGCTCCCAGCGTGACGTCTCCGAGTGCATCGGGACTGCCGAGGCTTTTTCCCGTTCCTCGTCTGCTCGTCTGACAGAGAAGCTACAAAAAGAAATTGAACTCAGTGACACTGACGTTCCTTTTGGTGAAGCTGAAGTTGTTGGTGGGTAAAAAAACAAACTTTGATGCGATGCTTGTGCACCGGAGGAAAGGGGTCACCAGAGCTCCACCGCCTTCACAACCAATCTGCAGAAAGGGGCCTCCCTCCTGATCAGTGACGATGATGAAGGGGGACATGCCGACGCCCTGGATGACCCAGATGTGATGATTAGGTGTAATTCCACATTGTACCAAACGGTGTCAGTAGTGGTTTGTGGGAACAAGGGATTGATGTTTTAGGTACAGGGAGGCAGCAGAGGAAGTTGTTGTTGACTGGCTAGCACGAGGAATAAAGAAACCCATAGAGTTTGCACAAGAGTGGTCACAGTTTATTTTCATGAAGAATGATGAACAAAACATGGTACCAGGAGTAAAACCAGAACGAGGTGCACTGTGAACAGCGACATGGATTCGTTAAAGCCACCGGAGACTTTGAAACTAACGGGGAATGTTGACAGCAATTGGCGCATCTTCAAGCAGCAATTTCAGCTGTAAATCATGGGTCTAGAGACGAAGTCTGATGCAAGGAAGGTAGCGTTACTGCTAACAATAGCAGGCCCTCAAGCCATAGAAGTGTGTAATACCTTCGTATACGACAGTGAAGATGACAAAGACAAACTTGATAAAGTGCTGGAAAAGTTTGATGCCCGCTGCTCTCCAAAAAAGAAGGAGACATACGAGAGATATGTTTTTCGTTCCCGGGTGCAGCAGCAGCGTGAACCCTTTGATAGCTTTCTGACCGACTTGAAGCTCAAAGCACAGTCATGCAACTTTGCTACACTGAAGGACTCCATGCTCCGAGACCAGGTCGTGTTTGGTGTGGAGGAAAGGCTACTGCGGGAAACGGAGCTGACGCTGGAAGGGGCCGTCAAGATCTGCCAGGCAAGTGAGCTCTCGCAAATGCATG
>NW_025741796.1:0-13103 GCF_021292245.1 Micropterus dolomieu
CTCTCTCTCTCTCTCTCTCTCTCTCTCTCTCTCTCTCTCTCTCTCTCTCTCTCTCTCTCTCTCTCTCTCTCTCTCACCCCAAACGGTCGAGGCAGATGGCCGCCCACCCTGAGCCATGGTTCTGCTCGAGGTTTCTGCCTCTTAAAAGGAAGTTTTTCCTTGCCTCTGTCTTCTAGTGCTGCTCTTGGTGGGAACTGTTGGGCTTCTGTAAATATCATCATTGAGTACGGTCTAGACCTGCTCTTTTATGAAAAGCGCTGTGAGATAACTGTTGTTGTGATTTGGCGCTATATAAATAAAATTGAATTGAACTCCCGCAGCCGGCAGCAGCGATAATTGGTTTCAACTTTAAACACCTGTATGGTGTTTGAATTTAATGATAAGTAAAGATGTCTCCTAACTTAAAACACCAAAATGGTGACTGAAAAGCTGTAAATGTCACCATTAGCAATGCATTGTTTATGATTGGAGTTGAAGTTAGAGCACATCTGCAACGTTAAACAGGGCGTTGTGTATCATAAGTATTTGCCACTCTCAACGCCATGAACAATTAATAGATCAAGGGAAATTATAGAAAATGGCACAGCATAACGTGAAGCTAGCTTACCAAGACGAGTCTTCATCATCCACAGAGCCACATGGTTACGTGCCTCCTCTTCTACATGCTCCGGTGTTGAGATGCTGCAGTTCACAACCTTTTTGGCTGAGTGAAGAGTGAAATGCTACCACAGTCTAGATGTTTTAGGTTGTGAAGGAAGTTGTCTCAAGCTCAAGTGCCTTCTTTATAGAACACACTTGAGGACAAATCAAAAACCAAAAATAACTGAATTGTACAAAACTTATCTGAGAAATGTTCTGCAAAACATGACTGGGAGGGTTTGAGTTACCAAGAGCATGTGTTCTGACTTTGCAAAAATATAGAATTATATATGTGCATATAATCAGTCTACAGTTAAGACCAGAGGTCATTTCAGTCATTGTCTTGGCACCTTCAGATAAATTCCTTTCTTTCCTATGCCAGGTGTTCAGTTATAATATTCATAACTCCTGAATGAAGTACTGAAGTATATCTTTGTTGTGTTTTGTAGCTGCTGCAATCATTCAGGTGGAAGATGAGAGCACTGGAGCAGTAGAGAACATCATAGTGAAGAAGGAGGATGGCGATGCCTCTGTAGCGACACCGCTGGAGCAGGGAGTGGCCCTGACTGTGGAGGGGGTGGGGCTAGACGGGGAAGGGGTGGAGACTGTTGAGCTGGCTGTGAATGAGGAAACAGCGGCCGCTGCTGCCAACGGAGATCTGACACCAGAGATGATCCTCAGCATGATGGACCGGTGAACAGAACAGCCACACGCATGTAGCCGGACTATGAGTCAGATTGGCAAATACACATTAACATTTCCACATCCTTGGCCTTCACCTGATGTTCCATCTGTGTGAGCTTTTAAAGGCAGCCATTTTGCCTCCATTGAAGTGGCTGCAAAAATGGTGGCAGCAAAAACAACCATGTACAAAGAAGGGAAGCTGCATGTAAATACTTAGAAAGTAACTTCAAATCCATGTACATCGACCTGCATACTGATGTTTGTGGGACACACACACACACACACACACACACACACAAAATACGCAATCCCACTGCACATACTTGTGTCATCTCCACATCATATACAAATATTATCAAGCTAATTACAGACTACTCCCTGCTCTTAAATGCTTATTTTCAGTTTGAATGTCTTCTGAATGAATCATTGTGGATTTTGTTACTTTTTTTTCTACCCAAAGCCACATCCTGTGTCAGTCTGTGCCGTTCATGTTCAGCTCCTCCTCATGTTGCTCTGCCAAAGGAGACATTATTTGGTCGACCTTCACTTTTCACTTTGTTTTTCTTCTGGCCTGCTTGCTGTTCTCTTGCAACCATGCTGATTTGGCAAATTCCAAGCCTTTCTATGTGTATATATAGATATAAATGTAGTATTTCCTAATGAAATGTAGTACACGGTACTCAAGTTTGCCTCTGAGATACCACTTGCTCTCAGTCATATGATGTGTATATTTTTCCCCCCATAGTATGATTTCCGCCTTGGCCTGTGTAAACACAGGGTCAGTGTTGTGGTGTTAGTATTTGGCTGTTTGTATATGGAGGCTTTTATCGTAGGATCAGAAGGATTCTTCTTTATACATGAGCAAATGGGCACAGGCAGATACCGTCAAATGAATGAAGTCAGTGAGTCAGCTGCCCAGTTCACCACCACTCAACCTTGTTTTAATGGAAATCCGCCCTCAGTCAACTCAGGCAAATTAAATACTTGAGGTTGCTGCTAATTTAGTTTCCCAGCACTAACATAGTTTGAGATGAAGTTCATTATCAGCTGTTTCCCCCCCTACCTATCACTGATCCCTGCTGGTGGGTACAGATAAGTACAGATAATCTTGATTTAGGTGGTAGAATATTGTAATATAGTTGTGATTTTGAACATTCCAACTACTTTAATTAATATGGAATTATGTCTATGCATCTGAATCAGTTCACTTGAAGTAATCAGCAGTAATAAACTCCAACATGTTTTGCAAGCTAATACCAGCCACCCCCCACAGCAATCCATGATCACCAAACATGGTTTGCATGTAACAACATTTTAAACCCTTTGCTTTTTGATTTCTTGTGAACCATTTTTAATGTATTTAAATGGCTGACTTTGACATGTGTTGGTTAAAAGTTTTTTTCAGTGTCATACCTTGTCCTCCACGCCCTTAGCCTGTAAAGGTGATTTGCAGAATGACCTTTCCATTGTGCTTTCCTTCCACAGATAAGCTCTTCTTAACCAAACTGAACTATCTGAACCACTCGTGTTTCTGTCTGTATTCTGTTGCTCATGACCATTTTGGATCTGCTCTGATACTGTTCTACGTTTTTCATGTTTGGCCATTTTGCAGTTTCTGTGCAGTTGGTTCGGTTCAGTGGTGTGACAGAAGCGTAGTCTTATTCAGTTTAACCTTTTGGCCCAAAGGTGTGAGATTAGTTTGACGTATAAGGAACAAGAGCTTTTGGAGAATTTGCTGAAAGAAAAAACAGTTTGGCAACCATCTAAAAGCTTTAATAATGTTTTTGATTGGTGACAGTTTTTAGAAGCTCTGTATTTGTTTGCTGTGCTATGTGACTTAATTGGGTAGTCCAAATCAGCCCTGAACTGAGGCCCGTTTAGCCCAAGTCTTGCAATTCCAGTAGCCCTGAGCTGTCGGATGGTGTGCATTTGCAGCTGATACCAAGGTGTGTCTTTACCTTGGCCCACGCCAGTCACTCCAAATCAGAGCCTAGTTTTCTTTACAAAAACACAGGATTAGGATCAAGGTTAGAACTAAATGAATCTTCATGGTCAGAATCTCAACAAATCATATGATTTGAGTCTTCTGAAGGTGTGAATCCTTAGACTAGGGCTAAAAGCTCTGCAGTGACAGTTTGACCACAGGTTATGATGGTTGTTATGTGGCCTTCCTTCCAGGCTGTAAGGAACCATGGACACAGAGATAGCAGTGCCAAGATACTGATACTAAAAGAAGGTATGTGAGGAAATCAGTGTTTGTACATCAGATTGACACTTCATCATTCAAAAACCTTTCTGTGAGTGCACTGCTGTGGTCTGAGGTCTCATTCTGTAAAACACAAATGAGCAAAATGTTTTGTTATCAATCTATCATGTTATTGTTCTGCAGGAGGACGGATGGAAGATGGATGTTCGACTGTTCCCATAGCGACAGTATTGTTTTTTTGTTTGCACATAGCTTTGCTTTGTTTGTTTGTTTTGGCAGAAGAATTGAGAGAACAGTTTTAAGGTGGTTTTAACCACATTACTGTTTTAAGACCAAGAAAACAGATGAGGCACTGTACAGCTGATGAAAAATAAAATCCTCCTAACGGGTCCACGACTGCTGCACCTCTCTTCTTTCTGTTAGCAGTACAGCTGCGGGCGGGATTTTGTGTGGAAGATGGTTTAAACAAGCACAAAAGCATTTCATCCCATTGTTCTCTTTCCAGGTCACTACAGCCAAATGTAAGTGGTAGAGCTGGGAAAAATAGTATCATGCTGTTTCTCATGTTTTACACAGAGGAGTATGGGGTTGTTTAGCTCAAAAGGTATTTGTACTTTAATTGAGTATTTCTTTTAATGCTACTTTTCTATACACTACATTTCAGGGGGAAATAGTACATTTACTCCACTCCATCTACACTTTTGAGTCACACCATAGTTATTCAAATCTGTATTATTTTTATTGGGTGTTAATTCTGGAAATATTCACAATGTATGTTTTCCTAAAAAAAAAAACACTTATTGATGCGATTGGTGGTATTTAGCTTCCATCTTTCTAGCATTGTATTTTAGCTGTCATGACTGGATTCCACTAGGCACGGCTGTGTTACGTTCCGGCTGCCACACACAGCTGATCATGGCCATTCTAGATGATGCTCGTGAGTCTACCAGACAAGCTGCAGCGTCTTTCAGAAGTGTCTCTCTGCTCTGCTCTACGGATGAAACGCAGCAAGTCAGTTTTTGATGGAAGCCGGGACAAGCTGCACAGAGCAGATGTAACTGGGTCACAGACGCGACAATACAGCGCCGTGCTCAGTGTCAGGCGTTAGCTTCTTTATATGCTTCCAATTCTGGCAATTCATTTCGATCACATTTCTGCAGTTTTAGTTATGCAGTTTATTCATCTTCGGTATGTTTTTAACTAATAATTCGGCATACTTTCAGGTGCAGAAACAATTCATTTGTAAAATTGTTATGTTCTTTAAGGACATTTATGTTTCTATTAAATTTTTCCAACTCACAATTATAGCAGTTTCACATTTCAGCTTCCAGCTTTTTCAGCAGTCCAGCTGCTGCATTTTCAGGCAAATTCATTTAATATTTCTGCATTTTAAGCAATACTTTTAAAATCATTTCAGCTGTCAGCATTCACGTTTTAGATGCACATTTTACATTTAAAGGTGCTGTATGTAGTTTTTCAATGAAATCACTTATTAATAAATCAAATTTTCACTGCCTTACTGTCAATGAGCTTTAACCTCACTTAGAAATTAAGGACACGCCTGTTTTCTCTTGCTTGGAACAGCCCCTATTCTGCTTTTAATGTGAGGACAACAGGTCAGGATTCAGCCCTGTGCGTGCTCCCGAGTCTCTCTCCCACTACAGTGACAACACCGCAGCTAACGACATGCAGTCCACTAACACCACAAAACATAGAGTCCAACATAAACTCCATGTAAGAATAAAAAATAATAATAAAGGTCAATGCGATGAAGACTGTCAGACCAAACGAGATTGAGATGTCGGGTAAAAACAATCACATCAGAAATTCAGAGTCACGTTAGGCAAACGCAGAGCAGTTGCTAACGTTATCCAGCACAAAGTTGTATTATTTCCACATTACTTCACACGCTAACGCGACCCATGTTACTGTCCTGTGTACCACCGGTATTATGTCAGTGTTGATTTTGCCTGCAAGAAATGATGTAACTGTACAAAGCTAATGTGGAGGGATTAGTTTACTAACCTATAGTGATGCAAGGTAGGGCAGCCAACTAACACTAATTAGCTCAGACCTGCCGTTTGCTTCGTAACGTTCAATATAGATTTATCATAGTCATTAGTCATTTTACGATACTCAAGTAGACAGCTTCTCCACCTCTCAGTCGCTGTAACGTGACCCACATAATATACAATACTACAACAAAACGACGACAACAACACAGAAGAAGAGCCATCCACTAACACTACAGTATAGTTACTTACTGCGGTCTAAGAGTGGACATGATCTCGTTATAATAATCAGTATAGTTCACTAAGCGTTTCGTTATCATCAAATACATGTAGCTGTGCTGACATTGCTGCGCCTCCGGTGAAAGATTCACAGATAGTGAAGTTAGTTACTGAAAAGCAGCAGGCGAGCTAACTATGTTGGTTAAATGCAGTCACTGTAATGATATCATGTAACGAGCACGGATTAGTTCATTGTCGAGGTGATAAAAATATTACTGTAACGTTGCAGTGGGAGTTGACCTGAGTTTCCAGCATGTTGTGTGAAGCTGTCTCCCTGCCTGTCTATAGCCGCTGTCGCTCTGCCTTTTTTCAGGTAATATTGTGCCAAAATGCCGGTGTCGCTCGCTGCACTGGATGAAAGGTACGGCGCCGGTGTTGATCTGCCTCTGAGCCGAGAACGTCGCAGTAACAGAAGCTGAACATATCTGGAGAAAAGCCACAGCCTGCATGCTGGTGATTCCACGTTTATTGTGGTCTCTTTATGAAAGCGGTTGTGTTTTGGATTATGCTCGCTCACAAGTTCACGCGTACGAGCACACACCAGGTTGCAATCTTAAAACCACACAGCTAGTGGCCGCTAAAAACTCCATATTGCCCCTTTAACACATTCGAGAGGCTTGTAAAATATGATGGAATATTATAGGTTAAACCACCCAATAGTAAAGAGTTTACAGGAGCCTCACCTAACCAGCATGTAACCAGCATTATGTGTAATAATAATCCAACACCCATTCTGCATAGTGAATACATTTTCTTTTAATACTTCAGTACATCTTAAAACTAATACTTTTGTACTTTTATTAAAGTGCAATTTTGAATCTAGTACTTGGATGAATTCTTGTATATTGCTACTTTTACTTGATCAAAACAATTCTTGCATGACTAGTGCCAACGAGCTGTTTGAAACATATGTAGGAGTCATTTTTAATGCAGGTTTGCAATGCAACCACCCGCTGGTGGTTAGAGGTCAGTTTAACACACCTGCACTGGCTGTGCGTGTACCACAGGACTGAGGCCTGCAAATTAAACAGTCTATTAGTCTTAAAGATTAGATTTTCTGACATGAACTGCTTCAACCACTGTGATACATTTGCCAGCATGTTTTCTTTTTCAGTGTAATTCCATTACATATTCAGTATTTTGACACGTCTTAAACAGTTTGAAGCTTTACTTTGTGAAACTGCAGATTTCCTGACTGTGGTGTATTTCTCATTGTGGGAGGTTAAACAAGGTTCCTGCAAGCTCAGTCCTCTCTGCGTTCGCTACAGTTGTGACTCACAACATGGAACAGGATGTGTGTCTAAGTTCATGAGCAAAAAACAAAAGTGTGCACAATAAGCAAGACAAGTTGAAATGTGTGTGCACCTTTTTTACACTATGGTGTGTGCACACATGCATGAGTGGAAAAGAAAAAGCAGGTTATATGCAGACGTGTGTGTGTGTGTGTGCGCGCACCGCATGTCTCCACACCTTTGGTAGCTTCACCCTGCATTTTCTCATTTCTGTTGCCACATACCGACACCTTCCTCCTCTCGTCTCTACTCCTCAGCCAGCACTGGATGATTACAGATGTATGCTGCTTATTCAGATAGAATTTATCTTTTAAAAGTCTGCATATATGAGTTGTTTTTAGATGTTTCCCTGCATCATTCCTTCCTTTTGTATAGATATTGTGGTGTAAAACACGGACCAGTTATCAGAGGGGTTAGTTCAGTGATGGTTAGAGGTGAGACACTGGTGGAGCAGTAGATGATCACAGCTTGACTTTATGTGCATTTTTCTGTCAGTACCAGTGTTTTATTGAAACCTACAATATGGACTCCTTACCACAGAACCTGCAAGGTAAGATGAGCCAACTTCAACAGCAACATCAATGCTCTTTTATCTTAGTGACAGTTTGAAGACAGAACAGAGAGAGAAAAGAGCAGTAGCTGATCTTCAGTGGCAATACCCAGTGATTTACCAGGATGGTACCAATGTTTTTGCATGTTTTACCCTGTGTACTACAAATCACATATATTTACACTCCATTGGATGTGTATTTAGTTACCTAGTTAACACTGATGCAATCTAATCCAACAGTCCTCAACCTTCATGAAGGTTATAATGTTCAGTTTGTGTTCAAAGTATTTTAAAGAGGTTAAATCAACTTTACGGTAACTCTGGAGGCTGTAGTTTGTGATGCAGTTGAATTGTTTTGTGTTGTTTCTAATAGATAAGTCTAATATGTCAGTTAGGGAACATTAGCAGCTTTAATGCCAAACACTGACATGGAAACGTTTGATCTTTTCACAAAGATATGGAGCTTTTGAAAGGGGATAACTTTCATACATGCGTATAATCACAGAGAGACGACAAATAACTGCACCAAAGTCACAAACATCCGTCGGACTGATCTGCACAGTTTAGTCTAGTTTAGGTTTGCTGTTTCAAAGGTCAAATGTGAGTGAGTCAGTTGCACAAAAGTAATTTCATGCCTTAAGGTTAGCCACTTTGCCCTCTACTAACAGATATGTTTCCACTGTAACAGTTAGTGACATCAACTGACAAAAAGAAGAAAATATGACTCAGTCTGTGGTTAGTCAACAATGTTCTGAACTGAGCAAAGAGAGGGGAAAGAGTTCAGAAACCACAGGATTATTTTGAAATTGTTTTTCTTGTTTTCTTGTTTTTCATTGCTGACATTTTTTGCTAAAATTACCAGAGAAGTTTATAAAGACCAGCAGGCGCAAACTGTGCAGAAATATGCATGAGCATGTCTTTCAAGCTCCATAACAAAATATAGCCAAGGGACAGGAGAGGCTACAGATGTACAGGTGCATATCAGAATATTAGAATATCGTAAAAAAAGTTAATTTTATTCTGTAATTCTAAAAGTGAAACTTTCATATATTCTAAATTCACTACACATAAAGTGAAATATTTCAGGCCTTTTAAGTTTTAATTTTGATTATGGCTTACAGCTCATGGAAATCAAAGATCCCATAATCAAAATATTAGGATATATTATTAGAATATATACATAATAAAATAAAGAATGTATAATGCAGAAATGTCAACCTAAGAAGAGCCTTTAATCTCTGGTTCAGTACACACAACCACAATCATGGGGTAGACTTCTGTCCTGACAGTGGCACTGTCCACAAAGAGGGTAAGCCACAGAAGGTCATTGCTGAAAGGGCTGGCTCTTCACAGAGTGCTGGATCAAAGCATGTGCATGGACAGTTCACGGAAGGTTAGTGTGGTAGGACAAGGCGCACAAGCAACAGGGATGACCACAACCTCAAGAGGATTGTCAAGCAAAGCCGATTCAAGAACTTGGGGGAGCTTCCCAAGGAGTGGGCTGAGGCTGGAGCCAGAGCATCAAGAGCCTCCAGGCACAGACGTGTCCTGGAAATGAGCTACAAGTGTCACGATCCTAGTGTTGAGCCTCTCCTGAACCGGAGACAACGTCAGACGCGTCTTAGCTGGGATAAGGAGAAAAAGACCTGGACCAAAGTCAGAGGTCCTAAGTCCTCTTTTCAGATGAAAGTAAATTTTGCATTTCATTTGGAAATCCAGGTCCCAGGCGAGGACGAGTGGAGAGGCACAGAATCCAAGTTGCTTGAAGTCCTGTGTAAATATTTTACAGTCTGTGATGATTTGGGGTGCCGAGTCATATGTTGGTGTTGGTCCACTTTTCTCCAGTCCAGAGTCAATGCAGCATCTACCAGGGATTTTAGGGCCCTTCATGCTCCCATCTGCTGACAGGCTTTACCACACTAATGCAGAAATTCATGCTAAAGGAGCCCGACCAAGTACTGAGTACATAAATGAAACTTTTTTCAGAACCGTTCAACTTTTAGGAAGGTCAACATTTTTGAGATATGGATTTTTGATCAGCTATAAGCTGTAATCATCAAGATTAAAACAAAAAAGGCCTGAAATATTTCACTGTGTAATGAAACTTGAATATATGAAAGTTTCACTTTTTGAATTTTATTATGGAAAGAAAATAACTTTTTCATGATATTCAAATTTTCTGAGATGCACCTGTAATCTCTCTGTGAAACCAGCTCTTTCTGAGCACAAAATCACTTAATTTCCTGACGTAGAACATATTTTGGGTTCTTCCTCTAAGTTTTGTCTGCATTAATCCAGAAAATTACACTTCATTTTGTCCAAAAGTTGCAGATGTTTTGAAAAGAATGAAGAATGCAACAAGGATCACATGGGATTTGCAGAGGATGATTAAGATGCATTCATTATGTCAGTACTTGAGTTTGGTCAACCTTTCCAGATGACAGTGTGCCTGTTTGTGTCTGTGACCCTGTAAGCAGATCAGATCTTAGAGCTGCTGAAGCCTCACAGAGTCTGTGTGGTGACTCCTGTTGTTCTGAACCACTCCAGTCCAGGCTCCAGTCAGAGATCGGCCAACAGGCTTGTGGTGAGTGATGGATTAAGACTTTCGATCTATATTAAGTTTAAAATGCTTGCGGTATATTTAAACTAGGTATAATAATTACAGGTTCAGAGTTAATATATTTGATATATTTGGGTCAAACAGAAATTAGATATGTATAGGTGTGATGGACTGTACAATTCTGTCCTATTGTATGGTATTGAGTGTGACAATAACGGACATTGATGTTTTAATCGTGACCTGCTGAGGCAATGCTGGATTACTAAATACACAAAGTGGGCACCTGCCAGACCCTCAGGTCCCCAAAAACCCCTAAGTTTACTGTGCGTCACTTGGTTTGTGGTATTTTGTTTAATTGTGTCCAGTAATATGTAAATATCAAGTAACATGAAATGATTATAACCTTAAGGTGACAACTGCAGGATTAAGTAGTTGAGGGGCCCTGAGTCAAATCTAATTTCTATCCATCCATCTATCTTCAATTGCTTATTCGGGGTCCAGTTATGGGGTCAGCAGATCCAGCAGGGGACCCCAAACCTCCCTTTCCAGAGACACATTAACCAGCTCTGACTGGGGGATCCCGAGGCGTTCCCAGGCCAGTGTGGAGATATAACATCTTCACCTAGTCCTGGGTCTTCCCTGATGCCTGCTCCCAGCTCGACGTGTCTGGAACACCTTCCTAGGGAGGTGCCGAGGACGCATCCTTAGCAGATACCTGAACCACCTCAACTGGCTCTTTTCGACGGAAAGGAACAGCGGCTCTACTCCGAGTTCCTCACGGATGACTTGGCTTCTCACCCTATCTCTCAGGGAGAAGCCAACCACCCTCCTGAGAAAACCCATTTCGGCCACTTGTATCCACGGTCTAGTTTTTTTGGTCATGACCCAGCCTTCATGACCATAGGTGAGGGTAGGAATTAAAAGTGACCATTAGATCGAGAGCTTTGCCTTGGGGCTCAACTCTCTTTTCGTCACAGTGGTGTGGTAGACCGAATGCCCTACCGCCCCCGCTGCTCCGATTCTCTGGCCAATCTCCCAATCTATTGTACCCTCACTCCCAGCTGCTTAACACTAGGCTGTGAACCGAGTGCTGAAGGTCATGGAACAATGATGCCAACAGGACAATATCATCTGCAAAAAGCACAGACGACCGAACTGCAACCCATCCTCACCTCAACTACGCCTCGATATCCTGTCCGTGAATATCACAAACAGGATTGGTGACAAAGCGCAGCCCTGGCGGAGGCCAACCCCCACCTGGAATGAGTCCGACTTACTTAATTCATACACAGCTCTTGCTTTGAATGTACAGGGATTAGATATCCCTTAATAAGGATCCCCTCACCCCGTCATCCCGCTGCACCTCCTGCAATATACAAAAATACAAAAAAATATTACAAGCTTCAAGTCCATGGAGTCACCTACTGAAGCCCCATACAGGACTCCATTCAGGGTCTCCAAGAAGGCAGAATACTCTGAACTGCTCTGAACTCGGTGCATATGCACAATCAACAGTCAGAGTTTCCCCCCAGCAACAACCGTAGACGTAGGGATGCAAACCTTTCGTCCACCGGGGTAAACTTCAATGTTACGGTGCTTAGCCGGGGACTTGTGCTGTGCCCAGCCGGGCTCCGTGGCTAACCTGGCCACCATGCTCTTGCAGACGAGCCCCCCCTCTGGGCCTGGCTCCAGACGAGGGCCCCGGGCTTCCTCCGTGCAGGGTAGTTCCTCCTCTTCCTTCCTTTTGACTCAAGATGGTGCCGCGGATGACAGCCTCTGGATTACACTCCGTAGTGCTTTTTTTCTCCGTAGTGTTTTCTGCCGTCGTACTCTGGTAACCAGATACTATACTTCTCTAATTTAGAGAAGAGCTCTTAAATATTGGACTTCGACTTCCGGTTCGAATGTCACCGTGACCGCAGCACTGTGAACGGGCTCTCAAGGAAACCTACGAAATTTAAAACTTTACCCTGTTAAGACAATGCAGATTTGTGTTTAGAGGTAGCTAAGTGAGGGGGTAAGTGAAATACACCAAAACTAACGCTTCAACGGAGCAACATAGTGGGTGCTTAAACCTGGGAAAATAGCGCTAGCTTCCCTGCTGACACTAAAGGGATTCACTGCTCGACACGAGGCCGCATACTGGTGGACTGCTACCGCATGGTGAGATGATATGGCCAACATAGACGTGGTACTTCAGGAATTGAGGGACTTTCGCCAAGAAAACAATGTGAGTTTGGGGGAAATTAAGGAAGAAATGTCTAAGATGAGCGCGAGAATGGATGAGGCTGAAGCGTCCTTCAGTGATTGAGAAGGTGGAGGAGAGGATTCAGAACACAGAGGACGCCATGACGGAAATAATAAAGTTACAAATAAGATTGGAGGATAAATTAATGGACTTGGAGAGCCGCACGATAAGGGAAAACGTCCGCATCTACGGTGTACCCGAGACAGCAGAGCGGGACTCTCCAACAATGGAGATGTCTCAAGATGAGCTTGACATGTTCATCGAATGGGCGCATCGTTCTCTAGGCCCACCACCGCCAGACGACGCACCCCCACGCTCTATTATTGTGAAATTCCTCAGCTTTAAGACCAAAGAACTTGTGCTCCGTAAGGCGTGGAAGAAAAAAGGATTTGCCTGGAATGGCAAACAAGTAAGTTTAGACCATGATTACCCTCCTCTCATCCTAAAGAAACGAAGAGAATACGCAGAGGTGCGCAAGATTCTGAAAGAGCAGCAGATCCCCTTTCAGACTCTCTTTCCAGCTAGGCCAAAGGTGAAATACACGGAAGAAACCAAAATCTACAACACAGTTGTGGAAGCTACTGCAGATATGTCCAGTATAGGCTATGCGGTGAAGGTCATCACATCACCAGA
>NW_025741796.1:13123-19396 GCF_021292245.1 Micropterus dolomieu
AAAGAGAGATCAGCTGCTGATAATCTGCTGTGTGTTGGTCCTGGAGAACATCTGCACAGGACGGATCTTCATGATGATGAAGCAGATCTGAGGTCTGTGAGGGAGTGATGATGGACAGGTGACCAGCTGCACCTTTAAACTGTGAGTTAAAACAACACTCACATGTCCACATGTACATAAGTAAAGTTTTAAGGTACTTGTACTTCAGTGTTTCCATGTCATGCTTTGTTGCAGTACTTCTCAGAGGGAAATATTGGACTCCAAATGGTTATTTTAAGTATTATTACAGATTGAGCTGTCCAGCAGCATGTAACAACCTTTACCAGCTGGAACATTAAGGTGATGAACACATGAATGATTTAATAATTATAATCCATTTATATATATTATTCTGAAATGACCCATTCTGCAAAATGAGTACTTTTACTGGTGGCAAGTAAGTATATTTTGATGCTAATACAGGATGCACGTTAACGTAGTATTTCTAGACCATGCTATTTTAAGGGATTTTGGTTTAATTTAGAAAGGCTTATACAGTCATTGGTTCAGAACAACCAGAGACAGTTTCACCTCACAGTCATTTCATCCAATGTATTAAAAGCATATTTAAAAGATGAAACAAATTTGTTTTCTACTTTAAACATTTCATTCATTTCACAATCATCACATCCTACAAAAACATAGTGTTGTGTCAGAAGGAATGAGTTTGCTCTGGAGAGGAACAGGAACTACTTCTGGGTTTGACTGAAGGTTAAACACAGATAAGATCGCATCACTCAATAAAAAAACTTGAACATTCAGCCTTGTTGCTGTTGTGCTTGTTTGATTGTTTTTTTCTCTGTTAAGCATCATTTCTTCTTCTGGTGTAAAGTGCAGGTGATGCCAACAGATTTGCCCGAAACACGCTTTGTTGGAATAAATGAAACTAAATACACAGTGATGCAGGAGCTGCAGTCCTGTCATCAGTCTATCATCAGTGTCTACTGTCTGCAGAGCGAGTTGTTGTAGCAGTAGGATCCTCTGCCAGCTGAAGTTCCTGTCCTGGTGTTAAAAGAGAGATCAGCTGCTGATAATCTGCTGTGTGTTGGTCTTGGAGAAGTACTGCACAGGACGGATCTTCATGATGAAGCAGATCTGAGGTCTGTGAGGGAGTGATGATGGACAGGTGACCAGCTTCACCTTTAAACTGTGAGTTAAAACAACACTCACATGTCCACATGTACATAAGTAAAGTTTTAATAATAATAATAATAATAATAATAATTTTTATTTGTAGAGCACTTTTCAAAAACAAGTTACAAAGTGCTTTAACAAGTGTAATGACAATAATACCCAAGAGACAATCATACAAAAACAATACAAGATAAAAGCATGAAAACATTGAAAAGACTACAATACACGTTTAAGATAAATATAAAATTAGTAAAATAGAATAAAATAAAATAATAAAATAAAGTCAAATAAGATCGGGAAAGGCTCTCCTATAAAAGGCCATGAAGAACTTTAAAAGTGATCAATAAAAATTTAAAGTCAATTCTACAACATACTGGGAGCCAGTGTAATGAAGCTAAAATAGGAGTAATGTGGTCATATTTCTTTGTTCTGGTTAAAAGCCTGGCAGCTGAGTTCTGGACAGTCTGGAGTCGATCAATAGATTTTTGGGTTAAACAGGTGAAAAGGCTGTTGCAATAATCCAGACGTGATGAGATGAAGGCATGTAAAATGGTCTCGGTGTCCTTAAAAGTTAACATAGATCGAATGTTTGCTATATTTCTAAGTTGATAAAAACATGATTGAAGTGACTTCCGCTTCGAATGTCACCGTGACCGCAGCACTGTGAATCCCAAGAAAACCTACGAAATTTAAACCTTTACCCTGTTAAGACAATGCAGATTTGGGTTTAGAGGTAGATAAGTGAGGGGGTAAGTGAAAAACACAAAAACTAACGCTTCGACGGAGCAACATAGTGGGTGCTTAAACCAGGGAAAATAGCGCTAGCTTCCCTGCTAACGCTAAAGGGATTCACTGCTCGACACGAGGCCACACACTGGTGGACTGCTAGCGCATGGTGAGACAATATGGCCAACATAGACGTGGTACTTCATGAATTGAGGGACTTTCGCCAAGAAAACAATGTGAGTTTGGGGGAAATTAAGGAAGAAATATCTAAGATGAGCGCGAGAATGGACGAGGCTGAAGGACGGATTGAGAAGGTGGAGGAGAGGATTCAGAACACAGAGGACGCCATGACGGAAATAATAAAGTTACAAATAAGATTGGAGGATAAATTAATGGACTTGGAGAGGAAAACGTCCGCATCTACGGTGTACCCGAGACAGCAGAGTGGGACTCTCCAAAAATGAGTGATTTTGTGGAGAAGCTGCTGTGCAACGGGTTGGAGCTGTCTCAAGATGAGCTTGACATGTGCATCGAACGGGCGCATCGCTCTCTAGGCCCACCATCGCCAGACGACGCACCCAAACACTCTATTATTGTGAAATTCCTCAGCTTTACGACCAAAGAACTTGTGCTCCGTAAGGCGTGGAAGAAAAAAGGATTTGCCTGGAATGGCAAACAAGTAAGTTTAGACCATGATTACCCTCCTCTCATCCTAAAGAAACGAAGAGAATACGCAGAGGTGCGCAAGATTCTGAAAGAGCAGCAGATCCCCTTTCAGACTCTCTTTCCAGCTAGGCTAAAGGTGAAATATACTGAAGAAACCAAAATCTACAACACAGTTGTGGAAGCTACTGCAGATATGTCCAGTAGAGGCTATGCGGTGAAGGTCATCACATCACCAGAAACAGCGTTGGAGCAAATGAAGCAGCTGACCTGGAGCAGAGTTGGCAGAGGAGCGGGGAGCAGCGCAGCAAACAAGAGGCGGGACCCCGGTTACAAAGAAAAACTCAGAGCCTTCAGGAGGACCTCACCTACGCCTTCGGGAAATTGAGGTTCACCCACTATGCTGTTTCTTTCTCTTACAACTGAAAAATAACTGTTATTCAGTTTAATGGTGTGCAATAAGCAGATAAGTAAGGTTTTTGGAGGGTGTGATTCTCAGTGAGGCCTTAGCTTTTGAGGGCCTCCTCCACTGACTGATGAAGAAGTTGCCCTTGAAGGCGAAGCAGAGTCCACCGCTAGGACCCCTACCTTGGAAGTTAGAACTACCTCAGTTTGATTTTTGTCTTTTTTTGATGTTATTTGTTCATGTGTTCCATGTTCAGTGTTTACAAGGGTGTGTGGGGAGCCTATTAGAATGGGTGTATTCATTGTATGATTTAGATGAATAGCAGACCAGTGAAGATGGTATCAATCAATATTAATGGCCTACACAATCCGGTAAAAAGCTGGAAAGCCCTATCTAACCTTAAAAGAGAGAAAACTCAGGTTGTTTTTATGCAGGAAACACATCTGTCGGATAGCGAACATGAAAAACTGAAAAAGCTTGGTTTTAAACATGTCTTTTATTCTTCTCACAGTTCGGGGAGGCGAAGAGGTGTGGCGATCTTAGTGCACGGCGCTCTGAACTATGAACATATATCAGAGTATAAAGATAAGGAGGGTAGATATAGGAAGCAAATGGTCCTTGTATAAACAGATCCTTGAATTAACAACAACAAGGAGTCAGGGAATTCTATTATATGGCGGTGATCTTAACCTCACACTAAACGCCAAATTAGATTCTTCAAACGGGAAAGATGATTCGAGAAACATTGGGAAAAGAATGGTACACCTGATGGACGAATTAGGATTAGTTGATGTGTGGAGGGACTGCCACACAACCGATAGGGAATATACCCACTATTCATGTGCACACAATGTCTACTCAAGGTTAGACTATATCTTCATGTTTAGAACTGATCTCCTCAGGGTAAAAAATTGTGAAATAGGTCCCTGTACTATATCAGACCATAACCCGGTCTACGCTGATATCTGCCTGAACAGGAAGGAAAGATCCACCTTATGGAGGTTGAACACAAACATTCTTAATTACCCAAATATTAAAGAGCGCTTGAAGAAAGATATAGAGTACTTAGTATATAACGATAAGGACGAGGTGTCACCGGGAACACTTAAGGCAGTGATTAGGGGGAAAATAATTGGTATTTCCTCTCACCTGAAAAAAGTAGGTCTGCAAAAACTCCGGCACTTAGAAGACAAGTTGCTAGATCTGCAACAACAACACTCCGCGTCTCATAATGGTAATATTAAATTGGATATAACAAAATTGAAAAAAGACATAGATGATTTAAACACCACGGACATACAGAACAAACTCATTCATATAAAGCAACAGTACTATGAGGTAGGGGGGAAATCATTGAAACTTCTTTCTTATAAGCTTAGGAAACAGCAAGCGGAGAGATCTATTCACAAAATTAAGAATCCCCTAAAGGATCGAATAGAAACTGAACAGGAAAAAATTCAACAATGCTTTCTGGAGTATTATAAGACACTATATTCTCAACCTCATATAGACAATGACCAGAATATTAATACCTTCCTGTCTGAACTTGAGTTACCAACAGTGACAAAGGAACAAAATGAAAAGTTATTATCCACAATACCTAAAGAAGAAATTCAGTTGGCAATTAAAAGATTAAAGGGAGGGAAGATGGCAGGGGCAGATGGATTTGGTCCGGAATGGTACAAAATAATGCAGGATTTTTTGGCCCCAACGTTGCTGAAAACATTTATCCAGGTTATACAACAGCATCCTGCGGCGTAAAAAAGACAGCACACACTATGTCAAGGCGAAATGGGAAAAAGAAGGTAATCTGAAAATCACAAAAGAATGTTGGGAACACATATGCGAGATACAATGGGTTACAACTGGTTCTAATGTATGGCGTGAATTTTGTTGGAAAAGTGTATTGAGATTTTTTATCGCCCCTGTTCAGAAAAGGTATCGGGGCATTGGAGATACTTGCTGGAGATGTGGGGGGGTTGGTGCCAACCATTTCCACATTTTTTGGGACTGCCAAGTTATTTCTCAGTATTGGTCTACAATTCATGAGCATATACAGAATGTTTTTGCACTTGTTTTTCCATTGACCTTTGAAACCCTATACCTAAGTAATGTATCAACGGATAAACTGGACTGGAAGGACAAGAAAGGCGAATCGCAGCTAAAAACAATACATCTGTGGTCAGATATGGTCATGTCCACTAATTCCACAGATGAAATGCTGACACCCAGGGTAAAAACCAAGTCCAGTGTATGACCAAGGTTATGTGTTTGCCCTTTGACATGTTGTTTGAAGTTAAAAGAAGTGGCCATATTAAAAAAAGTCAGTTGCATTAACATTGGTGGGGTCATCAACATGAATATTGAAAGTGCCACAAAGAACAATTTTATCATAGTTTAAAACCAGAGTAGATAAAAATTCAGGAAGTTCTGATAAAAATCCTCCAGGCGGTTTTGGGGGGCGATAAATTATAACAAATATGATGATAGGTTGCAGCCCTCCAAGTTTAAGAGTGAGAACTTCAAAGGAGTTAAATTCATCACAGCGTACTTGATGACATTTAAATTTTTCCTATACACGCTCACTAGCCCACCACCACGACCACTGACCCTCGGTTGACTAAAGCAATCATATTGAGGCGGACACAGTTCAGCTAGCTGGCTATAGTCATTCATTTGCAACCAGGATTCAGTTAAACATAAAATCTAGATTTGCAGACAAGATAAAATCATTTAAGATAAAAGTCTTAATTTAAGGTACTTGTACTTCAGTGTTTCCATGTCATGCTTTGTTGCAGTACTTCTCAGAGGGAAATATTGGACTCCAAATGGTTATTTTAAGTATTATTACAGATTGAGCTGTCCAGCAGCATGTAACAACCTTTACCAGCTGGAACATTAAGGTGATGAACACATGAATGAGTTAATAATTATAATCCATTTATATATATTATTCTGAAATGACCCATTCTGCATAATGAGTACTTTTACTGGTGGGAAGTAAGTATATTTTGATGCTAATAGAGGATGCAGGTTAACGTAGTATTTCTAGACCGTGCTATTTGAAGGGATTTTGGTTTCATTTAGAAATGTTTATACAGTCAGTGGTTCAGAACAACCAGAGACAGTTTCACCTCACAGTCATTTAATCCACTGTATTAAAAGCATATTTAAAAGATGAAACAAATTTGTTTTCTACTTTAAACATTTCATTCATTTCACAATCATCACATCCTACAAAAACATAGTGTTGTGTCAGAAGGAATGAGTTTGCTCTGAAGAGGAACAGGAACTACTTCTGGGTT
>NW_025741797.1:0-3928 GCF_021292245.1 Micropterus dolomieu
TCTCTTTCACTCTCTTTCTCTCTCTCTTTCTCTCTCTCTCTCTCTCTCACCCCAACCGGTCGAGGCAGATGGCCGCCCACCCTGAGCCATGGTTCTGCTCGAGGTTTCTGCCTCTTAAAAGGAAGTTTTTCCTTGCCTCTGTCGCCTAGTGCTTGCTCTTGGTGGGAACTGTTGGGCTTCTGTAAATATCATCACAGAGTACGGTCTAGACCTGCTCTTTTATGAAAAGCGCTGTGAGATAACTGTTGTTGTGATTTGGCGCTATATAAATAAAATTGAATTGAATTGAATTGAAATTGAATTAAATATGGCCAAAACATGAACATTCACCTGGTATATTTTTGAAAGATTGTGTAATAGCTGTTGTAAATCAGTTTCTTTTCATCAAATTTAAGGTTACAGTTATATTCCAGGTGTATTAGAAGATATTCAGGTGCATTATAATCTATCTTATGATGGTTTTGATGCATTAAAATAAAGCTTTTTTTTTACCAGGTTAGGATGAAAATATTATATTTTTTCTGTATTTCATATCCATGTAGTCTGTAATAGACCTTCTGACCTTTCAAAGGAGACCAGAATTATGCATCTAGGCCTAATGGTTGAGGAGATATTACTGATTTATTTAGGGTACGTTATTGTAGACGCTTTTCCTAGAAATAGGTGCCAGGTACCATGTGGTTAACGACTTTTGCTTTTACCTGTGTAACATTTTTGTGTGGGACCTGTACTTTTTCCACCACTGCAGTTCACAGGTGAATGCTCTCTGTCATTAGTGAATGTACTCAGTGTTTAAAGTGAAGTAGTATGAGAAGTTTAGAACAGAACTGTGAAATTATCACATAATATCAGGACAATAGGATCAAGCCCATAAAATATTCAATCAATATTTTCTGCCATCTTGCCTTTAAGTTGGCGTATGCATCTCACTGCAATACAAAGCTTCTTTTTTTAAAAACACAATGCACTTCCACGTCAGCCCAAATTAATTTTAAATCCAGTCTGCAGTTGAAATTTAACTACATTTCCTGTTGTTCCCCTCCAAAACAATCTCTGTTCTTTGAAGACAAATAAAGTCTAGTGTTGTTCAGAAAACTGTGTAGTTCTATATCGAAAATATATAGCCAATTTCCGACTCTAAAAATGTGTTTTTAATATTCTTTAAAGATGTTTGTCTCATTTAATACACATGTAGCCTACAGAAAATTCCGCAGTATACTTTTAACTTAAATTCCACTGGCCTGGAAAGGTCGGCAGTCCATTGCAGGGCAAAAGAGTATTCATGACAACTTATTTCTAACTGAACATTTATTCTAAAAACATAGAGGGTCATGTTTTACTTGGAATGCCATAAATGGGTAAACTTTGAATAAAACCATTAAAAATCAATGACAGTGGTCACTACTTCATATGACCAATTCCATTTCATCTATTCTCATGTGTTCCTCTAAGTGTGGAGGAACACATGATGCCTTCAACCAGTAATATACAATATAAATATACAATATTTAACTTGCCAATAACACAATGAGGATTAAACTAAACCACCGTTCCTGGTTTGGATCACATCGCTCCATCTCTCATTAGGTTTCATATGAGGAACATTTTCTCTAGGTGATCCCAACAACTATAATGTTCAGTATTATTAAACAGTATTATAGCTGAAGCTCTATGAGATCCAGGAAGATTGTACCTGTACAAACAGGAGATTTAACACAGACCAGCTTGTTTCAATGCTTAAGACTTTTAATTTTGCGTAAGACAAGACAGAACAGTTCACTCTGCAGAATAAAGTTGTGCTAAAAGCTTTCTTTTCATTACACATTCAGTCTGCTCGTATTAAAGAGACAGAGACAATCCAGCTGCTGTTTATGTCACTTGTCGCTTCGTTCCTTAAGTAGCGTTACAGCGATAGAGAAGAAATAAAGATGTCATTGTACGAGTTATAAAGCCTTCAGGTCAAACATGAGACTGGTGGACACAAACACTGATCAATTTGTTTGTGTCCACCAGTCCTGAATGTGACCTAAATGTATAATGTAGCTAAATAAATTATAATGCACACACACATGAACTGGGAGAATCAATGTCAGTCTGCAGTATTTCAATAACTAGACAAATAATATACACACATGACCACCACATAAAAAGCCAGATATTTCCCGTTTGATGTCATCAGAGATTTGGGCTTCTTGGGTTGTTACTGAGCGATTTGGAAAAGGAGTGAATTAAGACTTAATAATGTCCCGAAGTGACAAACTGCTGAAACCAGCAGTTTCAGCATTAACTGGAAACTGGTGATATTTTGATATGTTGAGAGCGATTCGGGGAAAGAAATGTTCTGATTTTGAAGTTTTTTCAGTTGTCTTTTGTGTCATAATAGTAGAGATCTTTAAAAAAGTTCAGTTTTCAAAGTTCAACTTCAGTTGAAAAGAAGTCTGTGATATTTGTTTTGGATAAATAATCTGTTATATTAATTAAGTGATAAAAAAAATATTTTGAATGATTATAATCATATCATCAGACTAATGAAATTGAAAAATTATTCTGTACTGTGTGCTCTTCAGATGCACAGGATAATTTACAGGCTAAATGCATTTATATTATTTATTTATTATTTGCAGCTGTTTTTTTTTTATTGTGAATTCATTATTGAATAACCTAGAAAATAATCATGGTGTCTTTTGAACATCATGATTTATTAACCTAAATGTTTCAGTGGAAAGTAAAATGACCACACCAAAGCTGACACTTAGGAAAAATCTGCCTCACATGTGACTGAATGGAAATGATGATAAATTATGTAAAAAAGTGTCTCTGGCTGACAGACACACTCTCTCTGACTTTAATTGTGTCCAAAGTTTAATGATAGAAACAATAGATAATGAAATGGAAAATCTTTCTAATAAAAGAAAAGACTTGTTTGTGCTCCTTTTGTTGTTCAGACCTACAAACTTTCGAAAGGTCTAAAAATATGCCTCATTATTATCCAAAGCTGTCAGTAAGTTCAAAAAATGCCATATATAATGCCAAGTAGAACAATTTTTCTTCTATTCTATAACAGTAACTTTTTCCAATATCTTAGAAAATCAAGGCAATATTGACATTGGACGATAGTTTGTAAAGGATCCTGGATCACCTATTTTAAATAGTGGATTTTCCATTGACGATGGAAATAAAGAAATGCTAACAGCTCAATAATATGAGTAATGACTTCTCTGATTAGGGAGGAGGAAATTTCATCATGTCCTGGAGCAGATTTTTTGAGTTCTAGTATAATATCATTCACCTCCTTAGGGTCAGAGTATATAGTATATGTGTTTGTGCTACAACATATCACAGATATAATGAGGCATTAACTAAGCAAATGACAGCGGATTAATATGCAGATGTGAAACCTACTCTACTCAATATAGCAAATGTTTTTCCTGTTTCATACGGGTCATGTGTTTTGTTTTTGTACTTTTAGCATTGATTTGTATGTTTTAACGCTAACCGGAAAACAACATGTCGATGTTGCTGATGTAATGTACTGCTTAACTGAATCTTTGGTTTGTAAAAACATAGGTTCTTCTGCTCTGAAGAGTGAAAATCCTCAGCGACCGGCATTGACAAAGTTAGTGTGTTCTGGTCTTTTTCTCCTTGTTTTACCATTGTGAGAAATCTCTGCAATGCAATGGAATATATGGATAATTTTGCTTTTTCATGAAGATCTTCAGTCTTTTGATGTAGAATGTCTTTAATACTACGATCCAGCTCATTTTCAACATTTTCTCGAATAGACTCGTGTGCCGGAGGTCTTCTTCAAAGATCAAGCTGTTGTTTAGGTACCAGAAACATTTTTTGTGCATACTCCATAGTCAAGTTTGAGGATGATATCAGAACAAATTTTCAATGAAAAAACACTGTACACCCCCCCCCCCCCCCC
>NW_025741797.1:3948-4686 GCF_021292245.1 Micropterus dolomieu
AGATATAATGAGGCATTAACTAAGCAAATGACAGCGGATTAATATGCAGATGTGAAACCTACTCTACTCAATATAGCAAATGTTTTTCCTGTTTCATATGGATCATGTGTTTTGTTTTTGTACTTTTAGCATTGATTTGTATGTTTTAACGCTAACCGGAAAACAACATGTCGATGTTGCTGATGTAATGTACTGCTTAACTGAATCTTTGGTTTGTAAAAATATAGGTTCTTCTGCTCTGAAGAGTGAAAATCCTCAGCGACCGGCATTGACAAAGTTAGTGTGTTCTGGTCTTTTTCTCCTTGTTTTACCATTGTGAGAAATCTCTGCAATGCAATGTAATATATGGATAATTTTGCTTTTTCATGAAGATCTTCAGTCTTTTGATGTAGAATGTCTTTAATACTACGATCCAGCTCATTTTCAACAGTTTCTCGAATAGACTCGTGTGCCGGAGGTCTTCTTCAAAGATCAAGCTGTTGTTTAGGTACCAGAAACATTTTTTGTGCATACTCCATAGTCATCTAAGTTTGTCTTGAAGCAATAAGACTCGATATAAAAGGCACAGCGATACTCAGGAGGGGGAGAAGAAAACCGGCAGACTGTTTAACCCTTGTATGGTGTTCGGGTCTGTTGGACCCGTTTCCATTTTTTTATCAAAAGAAAAATTATACGATTATTTATTATATATATATATATATATATCAGAACACATTTTCAATGAAAACACACTGTACC
>NW_025741797.1:4706-8061 GCF_021292245.1 Micropterus dolomieu
CCCCCCCCCCCCCCCCCCCCCCCCCCCCCTATACATTTACATTACACACAGGATGTCCGGGTCCACTGGACCCGAGGCTAATAAAAGTGTGGAAACTGTGGGTCCTGTGTACCTTTACTCTGTCCTCCTCCTGTCAGTGTGTGTGTGTGTGTGAGTGTGTGTGAGTTTTGTGTTTCTGCACCTGCTGTTCCCACACAAGGTCACAACATTGTTGCAAAATTCAAGCACGGCCACCGTCTGCTCTCACATTCCTGGGGTTAGTGTAGGGGGTAGATTATACAGTTTGTACATTAGAAAAACCATTACGCATATGGAGAGTCACCATAAACCACATATCTGTGTGTGTGTGTGTGTGTGTGTGTGTGTGTGTGTGTGTGTGTGAGTTTTGTGTTTCTGCACCTGCTGTTCCCGCACAAGGTTGCAACATTGTTGCAAAATCTAAGTACCAACAACGTCTGCTCTCACATTCCCGCACATTTTACCCTCTGTCTTGTGGGAACCAATATTTATTTTCTCTAAATTGGGGGCGGGACACAATAAATATAGTTTTACCAGTGTGGTTTCTTATCACAACTGATCAAGATGGCCAAAAGATTAACTGCTCAGAGGGCCTTGCAATTGATTTTGGAAGAGACAGAAGATTTTGATGATGTACAAGAAGAGGTTTCAGAATGTGAAGATATCATTTCTGACAATTCAGAGTCTGACAGTGACTTTGAAGAAGAGGATGAGATTGAGAATCACTCAGTTCCAAAACGAAGACGAGCCACAGGACCAAAGTCAATAGTTATGAAAAACCTTGCTTCATTTGTAAATTTGTTGAATTTTTCCACTCATACCTTGATTATAATTGATTTTCTTTTTTTATGTCATTTTTAGTAAAAAATAAACCAAAAAACGAGTAGCACTTAAATTCTTAAATGTGATCTAACAAAGGTAAAGAGAAAATATTAATATATGCTGTTTATATTGCTTGTAATTGGGATGAAGTAAACATCTGTTGAGTATTTTAACATAAAATAGTTTGATTGTGTTGAATTAAAATCCCCCAAAATGCAGCGGGTCCACCAGACCCACGAACACTGGCACAATAACAAAAATATGAACACTACACAAGGGTTAAGCAACGACTTCTTTTTCTTTGAAGCGCAAACCTTTTTATTGGCAAGCAGTCTAATCCCCGCCTTCTTCTTTTTAAACTTTTGATACTGTGTCTTATTTAAAGGAATTTTACCTTTTAAAACATTGTTTTTCGCATAACGCTACCAAAAGGTCCGGTGATGCAGATTTAATAATATTCACTCTCTGAGATGGAGATGCTCCGTGCAGTTTGCAGTAAAGACAGGTTTCTTTTAATGCGATCAGACATGTTTATTTACTTTCTCTTAGGCACATACACAACAGGCAGGTCTGAAAGCAAGTCAGTTCTGAGTCTGAATTCATCAGGTGTCTTAGCTTTAAAATCAATCATCAAGTAACCGTAAGGAACACCGGCGTCGTCCAAACAATCCATCAAAAATGACTCTTCCCACGACTTTAAGTCTTGTGGCAAAGGTTTTATTTTTTAGTTTGAAAGCCTTTTTATATCTCAGATTCTTAAAACTGTCTCCTATTGTTAGGATAGTAGATATGACATCTACGTCAGCTTAAATCACATCCTAATGTCTGACGCTTGTGTTGCAAAACCGGGAAAAAAAAGACTTTGGCCCTGATATATTTTGTTTACTAGCTAATAATTAAAATGTTGCAGGCAAAACACATGATCGGTCTAAGAAAGTAACACAGAAGAGGACAATACTGTAAGTAGAAAGAAATATTATTACAATATAGGTGACAACAACTAACGCCACTTCCCTAGCAAAGGTTGTGATCTATAAAAAACAAACTCGTTGAAGACGTCGAAAATGTGCATCTTGTAAGTAAACTATGAACCACGTGTACACACATAAAGAGGAGAAATGAGAAATGGTGACTCACATCGCAGAAGGATGAAACTGTTTGAAGTAAATAGTCCTACATCTGTGTAAAATATATTGAAATATTACCTCCGAGTAGTATAGCTTAAAGCCTAAAGCCTTTCTAAATAATCAGACACTTGTTTGATTGATTCTCCCTGAAGTTCGCTATAAAAAAATTAAGACAAACAAACAAACCCCAACATAATTTAAGATAATATGCGGCGCACAAAAAGAACCGTGACTGAAGATAATAAATATAAACTGAGATTCTGTTTCTGCAAAAGAACACCTCGAAGGTGTTGCACCGTTTAATCAGGAATCGTATTAATTACTTGTATGCAGTACAATTTATTCTCAAGATGAACAGGAGGAATAATTACATTTAAATTGATACCGTTTTCATTGCGTCAGTCGCGCAAATACTAGTGCATAGATTCATACTATATTTTATCACATGATCGCTTCCTAATCGAGCCAAACGCTGATATGGATGTGATGCGCTGTTTGTTTATTTCATCGTCGTTTACAACAAGTCACAAGCTTCTTTTAACTCATCGCCATCATTGTTAAGAGTGTGGACTGTTTTGTGTAATCTAAATACATGTTTAAACACAGGTGGAATGCATTTGGTTTACTCTCTTTTCAAACGGCGGGAATCCAAATTAGTACCGGGGTCATCCCGTCTCGCGTATGTGTGTCCCCCTTCGGTCAGTGACGTCACTACTCAGGAGGCACGCCCCATTCCTGCATGTCGGTTATAAAGGGCGTGGAGCTCCGGCGCCCCTTTTTCTCTGTTTACGAGCGCATGCATTTCAAATATTTGTTACTCAGAGTTTAAAACAAGAACGATAAATAAACACTCGCGCACACATTTGTAAACATCTTGTGAGAGACATCTGTTTTGTGTTCTCACGTGTAAATCCATCCCTTTCACTAACTCTACCGATAGCTCTTAGTAACTTCTAGCTCCTGATAACAACACTGCATCACATAGCCTAATACACCCTATATTACAATGATAAAGATAAAACATCAACGCTCTACTTTCAGTTTTATTCCGCAATACCTGTTAGTCTGACATTATGGTCTATGCAGAGATAAATGGCTGTGTGCGTTCGCACGTTCATGTCAAACCGACAGCTGTCTAGCTGTGATCCCATCCTTTTCTTTCAAACACATCTGAATCACTTTTGTTACTGAGAGTTTAAAACAAGAATGATATACAGACAAAAAGGACTGGACTGTTGCTGAGTGGTCCAAAGTTATGTTCTCTGATGAAAGTGAATTTTGCATTTCCTTTGGAAATCAAGGTCCCAGAGTCTGGAGGAAGAGAGGAGAGGCACAGAATCCACGTTGCTTTAAGTCCAGTGTAAAGTTTCCACAGTCAGTGATGGTTT
>NW_025741798.1:0-5717 GCF_021292245.1 Micropterus dolomieu
GGAAGGTGACTGTTTGAAGATGGCGTTGGAGTGGGGGAGAGGTGTGACTCTGGGCTTTTCAAACCTACAGTAGAAACCATTCAGCTCGTCTGCCAGTCCTTGAGTACCAGCAGTGTTGGGGGATGGTCTCTTGTAGTTTGTGAGTGTCCGTAGGCTTCTCCACAACGACGCAGGGTCGTTGGCTGCAAAGCTGTTATTTAGCTTTTCAGCGTAGCACCTCTTTGCAGCTTTGATCTCTTTAGTCATTGTTTTCCTGACTCTGTCCCCTCTTCTGAAGGCCTCCTCCTTGGTCTGACGAAGCTGCCTGAGTTTCACTGTGAACCAGGGTTTTTGGTTGTTGTATGTGCGGAAGGTTTTAGTCGGCACACACATGTCCTCACAAAAACTGATGTAAGATGTCACAGTGTCAGTTAGTTCGTCCAGGTCAGTGGCTGCAGCCTCAAAAACACTCCAGTCAGTGCAGTCAAAGCAGGCCTGTAACTCCAGCCTTGACTCGTTGGTCCATCTTTTCACAGTCTTTACAACAGGTTTAGGAGATTTCAGTTTTTGCCTGTGTGTGGGGATAAGATGAACCAGACAGTGATCAGAGAGTCCGAAGGCTGCACGGGGAACAGAGCGACAGGTGTCCTTTAATGTTGTGTAGCAGTGGTCCAGTGTGTTAGTGTCCCTGGTGGGACACTTAATATGCTGTCTGTATTTTGGAAGTTCATGACTGAGGTTTGCTTTGTTAAACTCCCCAAGAACAATGAGCAGGGAGTTTGGATGTTTTTTCTCCATGTTAGTTATCTGGTCGGCCAGGTGTAGTAACGCCTCACTAACACAGGCCTGAGGTGGAATGTAAACAGTGACCAGAACAAACGAGGAAAACTCCCGCGGTGAATAAAACGGTTTACAGTTTATAAATAATGTCTAAAGTGAGGGCTGCATGATTTCTGTGCACCAACCTTCGTTTATATAGAAACAGAGTCAATGATTTGCACAATTGTAGCAAACCTAAATTTAGTTATGCATTTTAATAAATTTACGAGAATTGATACCCAATTATGAATTTTAATATTTATAAAATCAAATTTTATTCCTCGTTAAGGGCTCCACCGGAGTTGTTATAAACCTAGAGTCTCCGGACCTCTAGGTAGTTTTGAATAATTATACAATTATTACTAGTGATCAGTTAGTTAATAATCGTTCAATTATCTTGAATCAATCAGTCAGTCTCATATCTAAAGGGTCAATTCTCTTGGCAGGGACGTAGAAATAGGCAACACATACAGTTCTTGATTATATTACAGTGAATTTATTCTCTAACTAATGTGATAAAAAGGGATGGTTGAATACAGGGAAAATAAACAATTGCTGAACAATGAGAAATGGAGGTTCGATTGTGGGAAGCATTTGACTCATACGGCATAGAAGAACTAATGAAAGTAAACTAATGCTATGATTTTAGGAGTTAAAACGGACATCCCTGACCACAGAATGCTTTGTTTGGTCTTACTGCTCTTCGAAGGCCTGCTTTGGCCTTTTGCTGGTCCCACGCTAGCTGCCGATCCTGGCTTTTTGCTAGGGATTCTCCGTGTCCTCCGTCTGGCAATTCGGCTGTTTCAGGTTTCCTTCGTTGTAGCTGGCAAGACCACGTGGCTTGGTCTGACCTCGGTGAAGTTGGCTCGATGAAAAAAGCTTAAAATGGAACTTGGTCGTTAGTCCAGTGTAACTTAACGGACTGATAACTTTAACAAAACAAAAGAAATAAAGAAAATAAAACAAACTGAGGGGCAGATCGATGTCGCGGCACTTCACGTGTGTAGCTTCAAGCAAAACAAAAGGCCTGTCTCGCTGGTGGACTCTGAGGGCGTTGCCTGGCGAGGCACGCCGAACGTGTGCCGAAGCGTCCAGCGAGCCGAGGGGAAGAGTGGAGGAGAAGAGACAAGAAAGAAGAGAACGAGCGACATCGCATGTCACTCTTTTGTTGCCTGGGGCGTGGTTCCCCAGGGGGCGTTTTAGGTTTCCCAAGGGACTGCCTTTCTAAACTTAATGTCTAAAGGAAAATAATTCTATTTGCGTGTATTATAATCAAATATTTTCCACAATCGAACCTCAATGGTCAAACGGTTGTACTGTTCTAAGTTAAGCATTTGGTAACAGGAAACAGTTGTCACATTATTGGTCAGGATATTTATACATTTAACGGCATTTCCAACGATATATATATACACATACATAGCGAGGAGAATCTCAATACTAATTCCAGAAAACACCAGCACTGTTTTTTTGTTCAAACACTGTTCTCCCAACAAGCATTACATGCCACCAGAAAAGCTTAGAGCTCAGATGTAGCTGCATTTATAATTTATTCATTTCAATGTAATCGCCTGATTAGTGGATTTGCTTGTAAGTCACTAATTGTACATTTGGCTCTTTCAAAAGGAGATCAACTCCATTGATTGAGGGTCTAAGGATGAAGGCTGTCATATGCTGAACAGATTGCAAATCCCCTTGCAAATTTGTGATATCAGTCAATATAAATAAAACTGACTTGACTCGACTTGAAATGCACAGTCTTGACAAACTGCAAATAATCTCGACGGTTGAGCTTGAAAGTTCATTCTTGACTTTAGAAACAGAACAACAAAAGAACTGTTCTTAAGCTTTCAACCACTTCTAGTGGCCTTCCTCAGTAGATGGAGTTTCCCAGCTGTGTAGGTGGTTTAGTAAACTCTAATTTCTAAACTAACCTTTTAAAACTCCAATACAAGTGACAGACACTATCTGCTGGAGATTTTTTTTTTTCATGGGGGGGCTTGACAGTACTGACAATTGAAGGAATGGAAATACCCAGAAAGTTAAAAGTGGAGGAAACTATGCCATCTTTTTTATATAACTCTGCTGAATGAGAAGCGTTCCCCATGCACATTTCTTCTTTGTTTCTCTTTTGCCATGAACAATCTAGCCATAAAACCCACCACACAACGTGCGGGTAGTTACTAGTTACGTCACCAACATTCAGAACCATCTAGGCATCATTGTGCAGGAAAATTAACTTAAATGAAGTTCTTGTCCAACAATTGAACAGCGTCTGAAACCTCCTCCCTCCACACCTTTGATGTCAGATTTGGGGGGCATTTTTTGTAACTTTCCACAGTTGTACTGTAGTACCAATTACTACCACGCTGCATGCTACATGCATGCTGCTGTCCTTGAGCTATCTGTGATGCAACATGTGGCTCAGACTTTGGACTTTTGGTCTCGCCTCCAAAATCTCTACAGCATACAGGGCCAGCCAGAAGGGGGCGGACCTCTGAACTGAAACATAAATCCGTCTGAACTCACTTTGGTCGTCAGCACCGTTTATGTCTGTGTGCTTTCAACTTTTTATCTCCTTATAATCTTTTTTCTCCATTTGAAGTTTGTTTTAAATATCATTAGCTGTATTTCTTATTTAAATTATTTTATGCCTTATACAAAGAACTTTTTAATTACCTTTGTGTATTAAAGTGCTAAATTAGTAAAGCTGTCTTGCTTTAATAAAGCTGTCTTTGTGGCCAAATGCTGTGATCACGACTGAAATTTCTGAAGGCTGATTTTCTACACATATCTCAAAGTTTGGACAAATGTCAGACTAAAGAAGACTGTTCTTTAATAGGTATTCCTGACAAGACAGTTATTCAAGGCAGAATAGAAAAGACTCTTAAACAGTAGTTAGACCAAAAGAATCTGACATAGTGCTGCCTGTAAGTAAGTGACATTTATAGAAAATGGCTAATAAGGGGGAAAAACACGTGAAAAACAAGAAAACACTTCCTCAGTCAAACCATAAAGCCAGTGATGAAATGCCCTGCCAGGATTAGCATATTCTGAAAATAAATGGGGCTATATTCGATCCTGTGGTGGATATGGTCTTGTACGTGCAGTGTAGTGATAGTATGCCCTATCTGATCATTAAGAATGGTTGAGAATTGGTTACAGTGCATGCCATATAACTGCAACATTGCCTTTTTTTTATTCCAGTTCAAGTGCTTATGAAAGTCACCATGGTAACAAGTAGGCAGAGTGAATGATTGACACACTGCTATGCCCACAGGTACGGCAGCTTCTTTTTGTGTGTGTGTGTGTGTGTGTGTGTGTGTGTGTGTGTGTGTGTGTGTGTGTGTGTGTGTGTGTGTGTGTGTGTGTGAAGTGAACACAGGCTGAGAATAGCAGTGTTATAGATGCACAGAACGTGCAGAGAGTGTCAAAAACTTTACAACTACTTGGGCTTGGTGTATGTTTGTTTTGTTAACAGATAAATTCACTTTGAAGGTCATGAATTATTTTTTTCAAATCTGGCGTGTGATCAAGATTTAAGGATAAATTAAAGGAGATTTTATTAGTAATTAACTGAACTTTATAGACAAAAGACTCATTTTTCTGTTTTGGTAAACACTTCAACAAAAGATTTGATCCCCTCACTCTTCCCGACATCAGGAATTCCATTTAATTTTGTGCCAAATTCTATGTACGGAATTCTATGTTTTACGATCATCAGGAAGAGAGTGTAATCATGTGGTGGATCATTATCAACGAATTTGATCATGCAAATATGCACGTACAAATATTCAAATGTGTGTGCAATTACTTATGGTTGCAAAAAAAAAACATGTATTATGCTGCCCAAACACACTAATAAGTGGGTCTGAAGGCTAGTCTGAGAGTTGTTGAAGTGGTGAGCTCTTGCTTGCACGCCCACTCTCTTTGATAGGACTGTTTGTGTTTGTGTGTGAGTGTGTGTGTGTGTGTGGAGCAGGCACTGAGGCCCGCCCTCAGTGAAACATGGGGAGGAGAGGACAGACCGCTAAATGACATCAAAACATAGTAGTATATTTTTTTCTATTCGTTTGGCTTAAGTCCTGTGAAAAAATTATTCATAATGCTAGGGAAAACCCAGATACCATCCATGTTTCCCACATTGCGGAAATAATAGGGCCCTATTACGCCTTCATCTGTTTGGCAAACTTCATCTTTTGTATTTTTTTCCAGCTGTTTGAAAGAGAATAATCCAGGTATAAGCAGTTTAGCTCACTTATTATTTTACCTGTACATAGATAAGACCCAGTCTCAAATGAAAGCCACAATCATGTTCTTTTGGAACAAATACAAGGTCAAATCCAATTATAGGTTGGGAAAAAACTAAACTATAAATACGGAAAATTAGTAAAACAACGTGTGTGTGTCTAGTACCAAAAGAAGGCTGATTTTCTAGTTGTTCAGTCAAATCAAAAAATTTAAATTGAACCTTGAGGTACACATAATAATAATAATAATAATAATCTTTATTTGTAGAGCACTTTTCAAAAACAAGTTACAAATTGCTTTAACAAGTGTAAAGACAATAATACCCAAGAGACAATAATACAAAAACAATACAAGATAAAAGCATGAAAACATTGAAAAGACTAAAATACACATTTAAGATAAATATAAAATTAGTAAAATAGAATAAAATAAAAGGGATAAAATAAAGTCAAATAAGATCGGGAAAGGCTCTCCTATAAAAGTATGTTTTAAGAAGGGACTTAAAAGAGTTCACTGACTCAGCCGACCTGATTTCCTCGGGCAGGCTGTTCCAGAGCCTCGGGGCCCTGACAGCAAACGCTCTGTCCCCTTTAGTTTTCAGTCGAGACTCTGGAACAGACAACAGACCTCTGCCCGAGGATCTCAAGGTACGTGCTGGTGTGTATGGG
>NW_025741799.1:0-3257 GCF_021292245.1 Micropterus dolomieu
GTCTCCGAGCTCAGGATTTTTGCCTGAACCCAGAGTACTTCCCCCATTGTTATAAAAGTATTTAGGGCTAGAAGTGAGGAGATGGGGTGGTGGAGGGATGCTGTCAAACTGTCAACGGACAGAGGTAAGCTTGTTGTTATACAGTGGGTACGGAAAGTATTCAGACCCCTTTAAATTTTTCCACTCTTTGTTTCATTGCAGCCATTTTCCAAAAATCAAAAAAGTTCATTTTATTTCTCAGTAATGTACACTCAGCACCCCATCTTGACAGAAAAAAACAGAAATGTAGAAATTTTTGCAAATTTATTAAAAAAGAAAAACTGAAATATCCCATGGTCATAAGTATTCAGACCCTTTGCTCAGTATTTAGTAGAAGCACCCTTTTGATCTAATACAGCCATGAGTCGTTTTGGGAAAGATGCAACAAGTTTTTCACATCTGGATTTGGGTATCCTCTGCCATTCCTCCTTGCAGATCCTCTCCAGTTCTGTCAGGTTGGATGGTAAACGTTGGTGGACAGCCATTTTCAGGTCTCTCCAGAGATGCTCAATTGGGTTTAAGTCAGGGCTCTGGCTGGGCCATTCAAGAACAGCCACGGAGTTGTTGTGAAGCCACTCCTTCGTTATTTTAGCGGTGTGCTTAGGGTCATTGTCTTGTTGGAAGGTAAACCTTCGGCCCAGTCTGAGGGCAACCCCAATTCTATTTTTCGCAAAGAAAGATAAGGCCTCTGGAAAGTGGGTGTCTGATGTGGTGACCCATCTGCTACCGACTGAGGACAACCTAAAAATTGTGGCCACCATGAGAAAGGCCTACAATTTTGTATTGATCAAAGAAGGTAGGATTTGTGTAATTTAAGTCATGCCTGTTTTTTTTATGATGGTGAAATATTGAAAATTAACATACTCATGCAATATTGTAGGGAACTCCACGACGACATTGCCTGATCCACACCCTCAGGCCCTGCCCGATCCACACCCTCAGGCCCAGGAAAAGGAGACATTTTAGATTTTAGATTTACACCCTGTCTCTCTCCCTGTGAAGGAACAACCCCCCCCCCAAAAAAGAAAGTGCAAGTTAACTGTGGTCTTAGCACACTATGTATGAATTTCTCCTTTTTGTAATCATTATTCATGAAATACAGAAATCTTTAGGTGAATTTAAGTGCAGTCAATTACCGTAGTTAATGTCAGTAATTTTCAGTCGCCAGTCTGATACACAAAGGAGTTTGTCCTCGCATGCATACCTTTCAGTACTGAACATGCACACTCTAGGAGTAAAGCAATGAGCAATACACACTTGAGGAGAGATGAATACACACACACTCACGCACACATCAGTGGGCAGCCCAGGTAGCTTATCCCCCCCTATCACTGTTCACAATCTGCTTCAATAACCTTTAGGCCAGGCAGTAGGATAATTAGGCTAAATTTCGGCTATGAAATCACTGAATCTAATGGCTAAAGAGCAGTTCATTCCAGGAACTATAACGATAAAAGCGTCCAGACAGACTGACCAGCTATAAGCAAAGTCTCACCTTGTTAGCTCTTCTTTTTATTGTTCTCAAAATCGCTTTAAAAGCGATCCCCAACAATATTGTTCTCAATCTCGTTATAGTTTTATCATATTAACGAGAACAATATTTTTTTATATAGTTATCGTTTTTGGTGTGAATGGCCCTTTATATATGTATTCTTCAGTTATTTAGCTGTATTTTCTGACGTTTTCAAAGTTCAAGGACAATGCTTAAAGTTGTTCCCCAGGTTTTATGAAACTTTAAGTTTAACTTTAAGTTTAATTTCCAGGGTTTTTTTACATTTATGGTTAATTAATATTATTATTATTATTGTCATTTTAAGGTTGCCGGAAATGTAGTAGGCAAAAAGTTTTCAAATATGACTCCATAACAGGACGAAGGATAAATGAGGTAAGAAATATATTTTTCATTAGGCTGTCTGATTATCTCTCCATTGTCTGTGGCTCATCTGGCATTTCACATATCACAAAATACTGACCATTTAAGCATTGGTAATTTGAGTCCATTTAAGTTCAACTGAAGGCCAAGTGGCCTTGCCCCAAAAATTATGAAATTCAAAACCTGATTATATGTTTTCTGTAGGGGCAAGAGGAAGTAAGGGTGAAATGGTTACCTTGCTCTGCATGGTAAGTACTGCTTTATATTGGTTTATATTGCCTTCATACATGTACTCTTTTTCCACTTTTTACCATCTCATAGGTAGTGGATAAAGGTTGAAATTTATATTGTAGCACACACAACTTTAAATGTACAGGTGGGTCTCAAAGTTTTGCAACCAAAAAGTAGCGTTGAGAGAATTGTCATGTCCACTAGGTTTTAGGTCCAGCGTCAATGCAGCCTTCTACCTGGAGATTTTAGAGCATGGTTCCATCTGCTGACGAGCTTTACGCACATGCTGATATCCTTTTCCAGCAGGACTCTGCCCCTGCCACAGTGCGAAAACTGCTAGTAACTGGGTTGCTTAGCATGGTATTGCTGTGCTTAACTCGTCTCACCTGAACCCCATAGAGAGGACAATGATAGAAACCAAACCCAACATTAGAGACAACTTCAAGGTCACTATCAAAGCAACATGGGCTTTTATAACACCTCAGCAATGCCATACACTGATGGCCTCCACACCACACCACACCGATGCAGGAATTTGTGCAAAAGCAGCCACACCAAGTATAGAGTGTATGCATTAACAATTTTTGATAAGTCAGATTTGTTAATTTATTTTTGAAAGGTCGACATTTCTGTATTCCTCTTTATTATAATGTAGTGAGTTGATTGATTTTTTAACTTTTAAATTTTTTTTTCATGAGCTTTAATCAAGATTAAATCAACACAAATTGCTTCAAATGTTGCACAATATTGTAATTGTAGACCCATAGGGTATATACCAATATACCAATTGGTATAGGGTGGATTAAATGCAGTGTCAAATATTGTCTACAGGATTTAGCCACTTGCTCTTTTCAGTACTATGCATAATTCCCCCGGTGTAATGTCTATGTAGGAAGTAGACCTTCACCAATATATTGGCAGAACATCAGTATCGGCCAAGCTCATCCTTGTTGACTGATGTCAGCTATTGACTTTCTATGACTTTATCTATGAGAGTGGCTGATGTTTATCTGTTACATTTCATCAAGGACTATATATGTATAGGTTTTATAAAAACAATGAAATACAAGACCGTACAATATTTTTTGAAAATATTTATGCTGTGAAACTATTG
>NW_025741800.1:0-8135 GCF_021292245.1 Micropterus dolomieu
GTTTTTGTAGTTTGGTACTCTTGTAGTACTGCTTCACCACCGGACTTGCTTCGTAGCACAGTTTCAATCAACTAATAAAAAACAAAACCATGAGAATGCCAAACATGGTGATAAACAGCTTTTTTAGAGCCTCAGATGAATGTCAGATGTTAAAGAGTCATGTGAATAAAGTTTTTTTAACCTGTTTGGCAGACTCTGCATCACATGTATCATCAAGTCTTTGTTTCTTGCCAGGGACCTCATCTATGATTATAGTTGATGAGCTGGAGCTTGAGTCAGATGTCTCAGAAGAAGACGACGACAAGGACCAATCAGAAAATTCTAAAGGAATAAAAAATATGTTAAATTAAAATGTTTGTCGTATGTAGAGTACTTGATTATAACTTCTCTGTAACTCACCGTCATTTGAGAAAACTGTCAGCACCACATTTCCTTGCCCAACGAGGTCGCTGAATATTTCTCCATCAACTTCTGTACCAGTGGCATCTTTGTATGTAACTTCTGCATCAGGTGGTAGGCAAAATCTTTCGATGACTGTAAAGGAGAGTAAGATAAAAATTAATGTGCTTTCCCCCTGACAAAACCCGTTCCCTATTAAGTCCAAATTTTAAAGTTAATGATTTTTTCCCCATGTTTATTGACTGATGGTGGATATTTAACTAAAAATGTTGAGCAAGCGACTACATTTTAGTGTCTGCCAAAAACATGAAAAGAAATCTATAACCAATGAACAGGCAGAATGAGTTTTAAAAAAGTAAAGTAAAAGAAAACCTTTTTCGTGGAACTGAAGAAAGTCAAACCGTCCATCAACCTCGTCCAACTTCACATACTTCTGCTGTTGTTTGTACTTCACCTGGACTAGCATTTTTCCTGAGCAATGCAATAAAGTTTGACGAAGTAATATTTAAAGTAGGAACAGTAGAAGTCCAGATCACACACACAGACTAGAAAGAGCGCAGATACATTCTTTTTTTTTATCTTCTGATCTGCAGGTCACTGTTTGTGCGCGCTTGTTGTGTGTGTGTGTATTTGCGCGCACGAGAGAGTGTGGGCGCCGACAGCAGGCCGACACAGAGTGGGCAGAGGCTGCAGCCTGATAACGTTAACACTACGGTATTTTGCCCCGTGCCTGTAAAAAGCGCGTTTCAGTGCCCATCCCTAAGTAACACATGAAAATACCATTTAACCGTCAGCACTAGTAAACAACATAAATTGTTGTTTTTCATGACTTTGAGACGTTAATTGTTGTTAATTCGCTGATAAAGCGGGAGAAGGTTTTAGTACTTAACAGTTAACGTTAGCTAGCTAACGTTACTTACTAGCTAACGTTAGCTAGCTGTTTGGGCGTGCTAATTACCTGGACAATTTTACTGTTCCGTCTTGGCAACAAACAACGTTTTATAAAGCATATATTGTCTGTAGATGTCACAGTTCACAACATCAATTTACAATTGTTGTAGTTAGTCTGATTTAATTGGACTTACCTTGAAGAGCTTCATGAAGGAGGAAAATGTGCTGTTTCTAACCGAAAAAGTGATATATGTATCTCCTTCGTCTTCATTGGCGGTTTAAATCTTGAAATGCGTGGCTTTCGTGGGCGGAGCTTAATTACATCTCTGCAGAGTTGGGCTAACACCAGGGAGGGTTGGCTAACACTGAGGAAATCAACACTGTGAAAGAACCCCAATATTAAACATCATTTAATTCCGAATTTGTTAAAATTACACTTTGGGAGTTAAAATCAACTCGGAAATGTTTAACCCTGAAATTTTAACACTCCAGTTTTTGCTGTGATCTGAACACGTCAGAGACACAAAGACCAGAATCCAACCCGGGACAGTGTGACCACAGTTTCCCGCCCTGAGGGAGTCCCCGGCCTCGCAGCGTTTCTGTGTCAGGTGTTGTTTTGAAAGCCGAGACGCTCGGCTGGTTTTAAGATAAACGGCGGCGGCGGCGGCTTCCTCCGTCAGTTGCCGATGGAGTCTCTGCTGGTGTGTCTGCTGCTGCTCTCGCTCGGCGGTGAGTCTCTCATTTAATCATTTCATGTATTAATGTCTGAATACATAATACGTTTAAATCCACAGCTCGGCTCGCTCGCCGGTTTCTGATCTGGTTGTCAAACGACGACAGGCTAAACGGCGGTTTGTCATTTTAAGATGAAAAGTCCTTCAAATTAGAGCTTCCTGTCTGCAGGATTAAAACAGCATCGCTCAAACGTCTGGAGGAGACAAAAACAAACAGAAGAGTAGAACTGCAACCACTCATTGATTAGTTGTCAACTAATAAATTAATCTGCAACTATTTTGATAATCACTCAATCGGTTTGAGTCATTTTTTAAGAATAAAATTCCAAATTTTCTGATTCCAGCTTCTTAAATCTGAATATTTTCTGGTTTCTTTGCTCCTCTGTGACAATAAAGTGAATTTATTTGGGTTGTAGACAAAAGAAGACGTTTGAGGGAAACACTGATCAACATTTTCTGACATTTTATAAACCAAACATCGATAAATCAAGAAAATAATCGACAGATTAAGTGACAAAGAAAATAGTCGTTAGTTGCAGCTCTAATTTAGAGAGGAAACAAATATTTTATCTCTCAAGTAAAAACGCTTCTTGTCTTAAAAAGGTCAATTGAACATGTCTGACGGGCATTTTTCAGTTTTTAAACCAGTGATCAATTAATAAAGAAAACAATTAATAAACAGTTACTTTCAGATATATTAAAATACATAATCTACAATTAGAAGTATTTTAGATGGATGGACAGGCAGTTTATTTTACAACAAGACAAACTGTTTAACAACAGGAACTGAATGTTTTTGACATTTGAAGACGTCACGTTGGAATTTTTATTCTTCTGACATTTTATAGACTAAACACCTAAACGGTTAACTGAAAAAATAATCTATTGGTTAATTGATTAATGAGAAAGGAGAGATTTTAAAACTTATTAGTCATCGCCGAGGTTAAAGTCAGTTTCATTCCTTTCTCTCCTATAATTTCCTTTTATTGATGGTTATTATTTATTATTGATAAAATGTCTTTTGTATATTAAGTGTATTGATCCTTCTGTTAATAAATCAACACTTAACTGTTTTCAAGGCTCCCACGGCGCCGCCCTGCCAACCTCCACCGTGCAGGTGAGAGTCGGGGAGGACGCCACCCTGCAGTGCCCCCTGCTGGACGCCTCCAACGCCTCCAACGCCTCCACCCTCAGCTGGTACAGGAAGGCAGCAGGCCAGAGTCCTCAGCTGGTTCTGACCATCAGGTCCACCAACACCTCCAACGTGAAGTACGGCTCCGGCGTCGGTCCTGAGAAGGTCTCGGCTGCGGCCGACGGTTCGCTGCTGCTGCGCGGCTCCCAGCAGAACGACTCGGCGGTGTATTACTGCGGCATCAGTCAAGGCCACGACCAGAAGATGAATCTGACGTGGGAGTGAAGCGAGCGGCTGGTTCCTGGTTCCACCTGTCCGGACCGAGCCAAACGCTTTCTGTATTTCAGATCATAGGAAAGAGTCTCCTGAAGCTGCATCACCTGTATGATGTCATGAAAGGCAGTGAATTCACCTTCAGTTAGCTTCCTGATTTATTTTGTTTCATTTCATTCTATACTTTTATTTTTATTGTTAATATTTTTAATCTCCTTTTTACTATTTGACTCTTTGTCTTTTAGCGTATTCAGTAGTTTATCTTTACAGTGTGAATAAAGAATGTCTCTTTATACCAACATGATCAAAATGATTTCTCGCGTTTAGGCACAAAAACTTTTACTTCACAACATTTATCTGGCAGCTTCAGTTACTTTACAAAGTCAGATTTTTACACACAAAACATGAAAAGTTTATAAAATAATATGTAATATTATAATATAAACTCGAAATGTGAAGATTTAATGCTTTTCCTTTTAATTATTTAATTAATTTTCCTGAGTTTTTCCTGGCTCAGAATGGGCCTTGGGGGATTGACTTCGCACGAAAGAAAGCAAGCAATATATTTACAGGTTATACTTTATTTTTCTAAATTATCTATTATTTTCTGAACGCAGACAGGCAGAGAGGAAGATGCTAACACAGAGACAGGAAGATGCTAACACAGAGACAGGAAGATGCTAACACAGACAGGTAGATGCTAACACAGACAGGCAGATGCTAAAACAGAGACAGGCAGATGCTAACAGAGAAAAGCAGATGCCAACAGAGACAGTTAGATGTTACCACAGAGAGGTAGATGCTAACGCAGACAGGTAGTTGCTAACACAGAAAGGGAGATGTAAACAAAAGACAGTTAGATGCTACCACAGAGAGGTAGACGCTAACAGAGAAAGGGAGATGTAAACAGAGAGGTAGATTCTAACGCAGACAGGTAGATGCTAAAAGCGAGGCAGGTAGATGCTAACAAAGACATAGATGCTAACAAAGACAGGTAGATGGAAACACAGACAGGTAGATACTACCACAGAGAGGAAGATGCTAACAGACAGGTAAATGCTAACAGAGACAGGTAGTCGCTACCACGGAGAGGTAAATGCTAACACAGAGACAGGGAGATGGGCACAAAAGACAGGCAGATGCTAACACAGAGGCAGGCAGATGCTAACACAGAGGCAAGCAGATGCTAACACAGAGGCAGGCAGATGCTAACACAGAGGCAGGTAGATGCTAACACAGAGGCAGGTAGTCGCTACCACGGAGAGGTAGATGCCAACACAGAGACAGGCAGATGGGCACAAAAGACAGGCAGATGCTAACACAGAGACAGGCAGATGCTAACAGAGAGACAGGTAGATGCTAACAGAGAGACAGGTAGATGCTAACAGAGAGGTAAATGCTAACGCAGACAGGTAGTTGCTAACACAGAAAGGGAGATGTAAACAAAAGACAGTTAGATGCTACCACAGAGAGGTAGACGCTAACAGAGAAAGGGAGATGTAAACAGAGAGGTAGATTCTAACGCAGACAGGTAGATGCTAAAAGCGAGGCAGGTAGATGCTAACAAAGACATAGATGCTAACAAAGACAGGTAGATGGAAACACAGACAGGTAGATACTACCACAGAGAGGAAGATGCTAACAGACAGGTAAATGCTAACACAGACAGGTAGTCGCTACCACGGAGAGGTAAATGCTAACACAGAGACAGGGAGATGGGCACAAAAGACAGGCAGATGCTAACACAGAGGCAGGCAGATGCTAACACAGAGGCAGGCAGATGCTAACACAGAGGCAGGTAGATGCTAACACAGAGGCAGGTAGATGCTAACACAGAGACAGGCAGATGCTAACAGAGAGACAGGTAGTTGCTAACACAGAGACAGGCAGATGGGCACAAAAGACAGGCAGTTGCTAACACAGAGACAGGCAGATGCTAACACAGAGACAGGCAGATGCTAACGCAGGGACAGGCAGATGCTAACAGAGAGACAGGTAGATGCTAACACAGAGACAGGCAGATGCTAACAGAGAGACAGGTAGTTGCTAACACAGAGACAGGCAGATGGGCACAAAAGACAGGCAGTTGCTAACACAGAGACAGGCAGATGCTAACACAGAGACAGGCAGATGCTAACGCAGGGACAGGCAGATGCTAACAGAGAGACAGGTAGATGCTAACACAGAGACAGGCAGATGCTAACAGAGAGACAGGTAGTTGCTAACACAGAGACAGGCAGATGGGCACAAAAGACAGGCAGTTGCTAACACAGAGACAGGCAGATGCTAACACAGAGACAGGCAGATGCTAACGCAGGGACAGGCAGATGCTAACAGAGAGACAGGTAGATGCTAACACAGAGACAGGCAGATGCTAACAGAGAGACAGGTAGTTGCTAACACAGAGACAGGCAGATGGGCACAAAAGACAGGCAGTTGCTAACACAGAGACAGGCAGATGCTAACACAGAGACAGGCAGATGCTAACGCAGGGACAGGCAGATGCTAACAGAGAGACAGGTAGATGCTAACACAGAGACAGGCAGATGCTAACAGAGAGACAGGTAGTTGCTAACACAGAGACAGGCAGATGCTAACAAAAGACAGGTAGTTGCTAACACAGAGACAGGCAGATGCTAACACAGAGACAGGCAGATGCTAACGCAGGGACAGGCAGATGCTAACAGAGAGACAGGCAGATGCTAACACAGACATAGATGCTAACACAGAGGCAGTTAGATGCTAACACAGAGGCAGGTAGATGCTAACACAGACAGGTAGTTGCTAACGCAGACAGGTAGTCGCTACCACGGAGAGGTAGATGCCAACACAGAGACAGGCAGATGGGCACAAAAGACAGGCAGATGCTAACAGAGACAGGCAGATGCTAACACAGAGAGGTAGATGCTAACACAGAAAGGTAGATGCTAACACAGAGGCAGGTAGACGCTAACGCAGACACGTAGTTGCTAACACAGACATGTAGATGCTAACATAGACACAGGTAGATGCTAACAGAGAAAGGCAGATGCTAACACAGACATGTAGATGCTAACGCAGAGAGGTAGATGCTAAGGCAGAGAGGTAGATGCTAAGGCAGAGTAAGGCAGATGCTAACAGAGAAAGGCAGATGCTAACACAGACACAGGTAGATGCTAACAGAGACACACAGAGAGACAGGCAGATGCTAACAGAGAGACAGGTAGTTGCTAACACAGAGACAGGCAGATGGGCACAAAAGACAGGCAGATGCTAACGCAGGGACAGGCAGATGCTAACAGAGAGACAGGCAGATGCTAACACAGACATAGATGCTAACACAGAGGCAGTTAGATGCTAACACAGAGACAGGCAGATGCTAACAGAGAGACAGGTAGATGCTAACACAGACAGGTAGTCGCTAACGCAGACAGGTAGTCGCTACCACGGAGAGGTAGATGCCAACACAGAGACAGGGAGATGGACACAAAAGACAGGCAGATGCTAACAGAGACAGGCAGATGCTAACACAGAGAGGTAGATGCTAACACAGAAAGGTAGATGCTAACACAGAGGCAGGTAGACGCTAACGCAGACACGTAGTTGCTAACACAGACATGTAGATGCTAACACAGAGAGGTAGATGCTAACATAGACACAGGTAGATGCTAACAGAGAAAGGCAGATGCTAACACAGACATGTAGATGCTAACGCAGAGAGGTAGATGCTAAGGCAGAGTAAGGCAGATGCTAACAGAGAAAGGCAGATGCTAACACAGACACAGGTAGATGCTAACAGAGACACACAGAGGCAGGTAGATGCTAACACAGAGGCAGGTAGTTGCTAACACAGACATGTAGATGCTAACACAGACATGTAGATGCTAACACAGACATGTAGATGCTAACATAGACACAGGTAGATGCTAACAGAGAAAGGCAGATGCTAACACAGACATGTAGATGCTAAGGCAGAGAGGTAGATGCTAAGGCAGAGTAAGGCAGATGCTAACAGAGAAAGGCAGATGCTAACACAGACACAGGTAGATGCTAACAGAGACACACAGAGGCAGGTAGATGCTAACACAGAGGCAGGTAGTTGCTAACACAGACATGTAGATGCTAACACAGACATGTAGATGCTAACACAGACATGTAGATGCTAACATAGACACAGGTAGATGCTAACAGAGAAAGGCAGATGCTAACACAGACATGTAGATGCTAACGCAGAGAGGTAGATGCTAAGGCAGAGTAAGGCAGATGCTAACAGAGAAAGGCAGATGCTAACACAGACACAGGTAGATGCTAACACAGACGCAGGTAGATGCTAACACAGACGCAGGTAGATGCTAACACAGACACGTAGTTGCTAACACAGACATAGATGACAGGCAGATGGAAACAGATGCTAACGCAGACATGAGGCAGATGCTAACAGAGACAGAGAAAAGCAGATGCTAACACAGAGAGGTAGATGCTAACACAGAGAGGTAGATGCTAACATAGACACAGGTAGATGCTAACAGAGAACGGCAGATGCTAACGCAGACATGTAGATGCTAACGCAGAGAGGTAGATGCTAAGGCAGAGTAAGGCAGATGCTAACAGAGAAAGGCAGATGCTAACACAGAGAGGAAGATGGAAAAAAGACAGGTAGATGCTAACACAGACACGTAGTTGCTAACAGAGAGAGGCAGACGGGTAGATGCTAACACAGACGCAGG
>NW_025741801.1:0-5656 GCF_021292245.1 Micropterus dolomieu
TCTCGTCTGTAGAAATATGAACTAGTGGTCCACGCGGTCCTTGTGGTCCGGACCGGTTGCCGAGGGGTCCGTTGCTGGTCCAAAGCCACTGCACACCTCCTCTGTATAATAAAAGCTTTATTTGTAGAGCACTTTTCAACAAGGGGAACAAAGAGCTTTAAAACAATCCATCTGTCAATAAAGGAAAATAAATGAGGCGTCACACAGTGAAAGCTTTTTGTAGAAATGTGTCTAAGAAGTGAGATGAAACCAGGAGCAGACTCTGAGCCTGTAGGGGCCCTGACAGCAGAGACCCTGTCCCCTTTGGCTTTGAGCCTAGACTTTGGAGCAGTTAGCAGAGCCCTACTAGAGGATCTCAGTCTGCGTCCTGGCTCATATGGGGATAAAAGCTCAGAGAAGGTGCGTGCCCATGTCTGGCCTTAAAAGTGATCAGAAGGATTTTAAAGTGCGTCCTAAAAGAAACAGGAAGCAGGACGCTCACACTGGGCTGATGTGCTCACATTTTCTGCAGCGAGCGGCAGCATTTTGGACCAACTGTAGGTGATGAACTGATTTCTGACTCAGACAGGTATATAGGGAGGATATCGGTCTGCGGCTGAAATGAAAGACTTCACCTCGGCCGCATTTCTCAAATGATAAAAACAGAACAAGCTTACATGAGGTTCAAAACACAAGTCCTAGTTTCTGGCCGAGCTTCTTGTTCGCTTGGGTTTGTCCTGATTTCAGAAAGGAACGAACATCACAGAGGAAGACGCAGAGATGTTGATCCTCACAGGTACGTGAATCTAAACTATAACGTGGTTCATGCTGAACTTGAGCGCTCACTCTTTCTACACATCCTGGCAGAGAACGCTGGTGAGCTCCCAGCATCCTCTCCTGTACCTACTGAACGTGAGCGTTAAAGCGACGAGCGCCAAGAAATTTACTTTACGCAGCGCCTGGATTCACTTTCTTCTCGTCTCTGTTCATTCAGGATAAAGGAGGATTTTTTATTGAAGCTGAAACATTAAAACTTGAGCTGACATGTCTTCACCTCAGCTGGAGCCAATGTGACAGATGGAAATAATGTGTTTTACCAGTAAGTCACAGCAAGCATTTGAGTAAGCAAAATAGAAAAACAGCTAACGGGTTCATATTTAGTCATTTTAAAGCCATCCTCATATTTTAATGGTTTATCATATGTTATGGTTAAAGTTGTTATTGTAAGTTGCAGCAGTCACAGTGCAGTATTTTACTGTTATTTCTTATTTTTCATGTGCAAAATGTCATTCTAACAACAGCAGCAGTCAGTGTGAACAAGAGTGTTGTAGTTACTAGAGGGCTCCAGCAGGGGGAGCGTGAAACTGTTGCGCTATGTTACGGTGCACCTCGCTCCCTCCCTTCAGTCATTACACACGTGATCTGAGGAAAGTTTCTGTCCGGAAGTCCTTCATTCAGCTACTCCCCTTTTATAATGTGTGTCAGTGTTTGCCAGAGTGTTATGTGAACGTGTGTTTTTAGCACAGTTGTGTTGCTATGACGACCAGCTACATTGAGGGGATCTGCAATGAAAAACAGAGCAGAAAGGAAAAACTGCAAATATGGAGTTCTCTCCATTTTCTGCAGCTTCCTTAAGATGCTGCTGAAGGTGAAACACCAGACTGCCAACAAGTTCATCAGACTACAGTCAGGTTTCACCTGTTTGGAGTTCGTCTTTAAAGCCTAAAACCTGAGAAGTGTTTAGCCAGTTACAGCCTATTATACATAATAAGTTAGATATAATAATGTGGTTCAACAGTTTTAATTGTGCGCAATATTATGCAAATGGCCTGATGGCTCTTGTTAAATATCAGCAGACTCCTCATTGTTGGCAATAAAATCACGAGTGTGGCTATCCATAGCTGCTTTCAAACTGCATTAAACTCGCTGTATGAAAGGTACGAAGCGTGAAAGGGGGGTCTGATTTGATCCACCTCCGCGCCAGGAACATGGGTAGTAACAGAGATGTCTGTGTGAAAAGAAGTCCCCCAGATCTATAAGAAAAGGACTAATGGTTATCAGGTGAGGGGCGCCACAAACCATAGACCATAAACTGTACATGAGAGATGAAGAAAAGAAACATCTTGGATTACAGCACAACACATCAAAATCCACATTGAGGATTTTCCCTTGTTGTTTGGCACAATTGCCAGATGGATTATTCCCATCTTTTCCAGGAGCTAAAATATTCTGTTTAAAACCTGCCTTAATATTATCTCTGTGCCAGCGTGTTGCATAAGTTAGCAGCTCTTCTATAGACAAAGAGGGGAGGATCATTAAAATGCTGGGTATGCTAATGCCGGATCAGAGGCCAGTGTTTAAGAATAGCGTTCTGACAGAGTAACTTTTACCCTATTTTGTTTTGTAAAAGATCGTTCCAGTATTGAAATGCACTTTGGTAAGCCTCATCAATACACTGTAAAGAGTAGGCTCTGTCCCGAAAGCTCTTTTTTCATTGCAGCAGCTTCATCAATTAGTTCCTCAGTAGAATGACATTTGAGCGTAAATGACTCTTGGGTAAACCGTATTGCAGAGCTCGATAAGCACTGCTGGCTAGGCAGAATGTAGTCTTATCTGTTTATTTTGAGATACGGCTGCCACTGCATAATTCCATCATATCCAATAAAGACAAATGTTTATGATCATATTCAACAGAGAACTTAAGGTCAGGGGGTTCCTGTTAGTCTTAAAAACATATGTGTGTGAAAACAAAAACATATAAATGAGCATATTCCAGTGCAAAAAGTAGAACTCATCAATGCTCCTTTACATTGTAGGAAGAAATCTCCAATGAAGGAGAAGTAGTTCAGTTTAAGGACCAAATTAGCTCACAAATAAATGTACAGGGTGGTAGTGCTTCCTCTGTGCAGATAATACTCAAGACCTCTTACAAGGAAAATATTTGTGTAGAGGCTTTCCACATCTAAGGTGGCCAGAATAACATCATTGGGTAACTTTTTTAATGTTGATATCTATCTTTAATATATGATGGAAGCGTCTGAACAGATGGTTTAAGAAAGTGATGAAAACAGTTCATTAATAGATAATGGCTCTAGTAGAGCATCACTGATGGCTACAATAGGTTGGCCTTTGGGTTTAACCCCCCAAGTGGAGCAACTGTTGCAGGCAGCATGATAGAACTGTAAAGCTGTGACTCCCTCTCATACACTCACTCATTGCCTAGATCAGAGCTCATTAGATGCTCACATTTGGCTGCTTCAACTCAGTTTTGATTATACTGAATTCTCAGTAAGTTATTAGAATTACACAATTTGTGATTATGTCTTACATTTAACTCACTGCGCATCAGAACACTTACAATAAATTAGGTAGCCTGTATTCCAATTATTTTTAACTACCTAAAACAAGTGCATATAACCTTAAACATGTGGAGCTTCTGGTGCTGATTTCTAGCCTTGTAATACCAGTGCAAGTCAGTTACAGGTTGCTTAATTGCTTGTTAAGCTGCAGCCAATCACAACACTGCCTCCCCTCCCCCACTCATTTGCAGCCTCTTTGATCTATGCTTGAGATTAGGTGAGTGCCATGAGTAACAGATTTAATAATATAATCATAAATAAACATAAATCATGTTTGAGTAGCGTTAATGAAATATTCTGTGATGTCGCCTCAGTGAATTTAATTGGGGAGACTTGAAGTGTTGTTGCAGTGTTTGCCAACATTAGCCAACTATGTAGCAAGCTAACTCAGCAAAAATGCTGCAAATGACACCTTTTGATAGAAACATTTCTGCTGTTAAAGGTTTTAATAAATGCAGGACTGCACTCACGCCGAATGTTTCAGCAGCTCAGTTTAAAATATTTATTGACGGCAGTGAAATCTTTGTCAAGTGACAGCAAGGTCTCTGTATAAGACGTGACACCTTGCTGACATCAGCACGTGAGTTTAAAAACTGTGCTGTTCAAGCTTTCCCCCCTGGCCGGGCCCCCGACTATGAATAGACACCGACTGTAGCTACATGGTGGTGATTCTGTCGTTTGTCAGCCCTCAGTTGTAGATCCATTTGGTAAAATTTGTGGGGCAAAGAGCTGAATTTTTCCATATAAATCAGATTTATCTGAGATGCTTTTGCGTTCAGCCAAAACTGTTTCCTTTCAGTTTGGTTGTGGCACACCGTGATGAAGGATTAATAGCGCTTTATTAGGCTGGGACTCTGCCTTTCTGCAGACGAGCGCCGTCTTAAGTTTAACATAGTACATCTTATGATTAAAGCAGGGGAGGATGTCCTAAATGGCCACCTTGCATGTATTATATTTAATAGGCCTATCTTAATATTAATTGCCATTAATTTACCTCTTGCCATTAGTTATGGATATGTTATGGGTTTTTTCCCGGCGACATTGACTATCTAGGCTTCTGGCTTTGCATTTCCGGGTCTCTCATTTTCTGTCACCTTTTCAGGCTGAGGATGTTCAGACAAAATACTCCCATCAGAGGACCGAGGAGAAGGGAGCAAACAAGACTTGCAACTTTCAGAGTCGGTCTCCTCCTCCATCCTGATATGGAAACATTCCACCCACAAAAAGGTATGTTTAATTACATATGCACTGTAGTGTTTCCCACAGACAAACAACTTGGGCAGTGGGGAGGCATTTTCTGTTTGACATTTTAATCACTTATTTTACAGCTTACACTATAATTGAATCTGCGCCCTTTCCCTTCAGTTCCCTTTTCCTCACGCTTGCGCACACACCTGCTGCAAACACAGCGGCGTGCCCCGCCTCTCTCCGCCTCTCTCCGCCTCTCTCCGCCTCTCTCCGCCTCTCTCCGCCTCTCTCTCCCTGGATGCGTCTGCTCCGGTAACTTTTTCCACGTTTTATAAAGTCGCTAAAAAGACGGAGCTCGTCTGCTGGAATTTTCCACCCACAATTTCCTTCATAGCATCAGACGTAAAATCCAAAATGGGTCTGCCTGTAATTTACACTACTGAGTAAGGGAAACACTGCATTGTATGTTCTGAAGAGACTGCTTCACAAATACCTTGTAGTGATTTTTCTTTATGCAATTTTCATTGTAGCGGAAGCTTAGAAGAAAAGTTAAGGTGCCAGTGTCCTTGTCTGCTGAGGAGTTCAACGCTGTCCTCAGAAATGCGTTTCCAAGAGTGGGCGACACTGATTTTGAGTTGGCAAGAGTAGATTGTCATAAAGAAACCACAAGACTTCAAGTTTGTCCACTATCACCATCTGTGCTGAAAGCCAGCAGAGAGCTGAATCGATCAGCTTTATATATATACTCCCAAAGGTACTGTACACTGATCATACCCTGAGCTGAATGTCGTCTTAATCATCTGAATCTGTAATGGCTCATTCCTATTGATGCGCTGGAACACCGATGCATATAACTGAACCATGTTATAGCAACTTTCACTCTGCTTTTTAAAAGGAGAGTCTGGAAGAGCAGGTTGGAGAACAGCAAGATGGTTTTTGTTTGTTTGGTTTTTACCACCATCAAATCTGTAACGCAGGCATAATTTTAGCAGTATATTGTGGGCGTAAACTAGAACCCGACAAATGTATCGGCCACAAAAACCACAAAAGAAAACATCAGCTTCATTTATAGTGAAATGAAATCTCAAAGTTGCAAGTCCTGGTTGTAGACAGTCATGTAGTATTGGAGA
>NW_025741802.1:0-8002 GCF_021292245.1 Micropterus dolomieu
GCAGTGTCTCATTCATTGACTGGATGATGGACAGAAGAAAAATGGATAAAACTTTGTGTTACATCAGCATGTAGTGTCTAATATAATGTAGGTCCTACACAAGACGCCTTTAAGATGTGCAGCTTTATTTACTACAACAATAGTTTGAATGCTTATTTCATTTATCACTCAAATACTTAATTTAAAGAATGTTCCTGTGCTTCAGGCCCATGCCAGTCATTAATAAACCTAAACATTATTAACAAGTACTTTGTGTTTCTCTTAAGACTTGACCGACTACACGTCCAGTGATTAATCCCTGCCCATTACATCTTACACGTGTTGACGGTGCTGACAAGTGATGACGTCACATGAAGGAGGTGTGAAGACAGAGCTCATAAACAATATGTGAGGACAGGCAAACCCTGCAGACCAGCGCTGCCCACATGGAAACAAGACTCCACTCTGTTATCTGTCTGTACAGGGAAAAAGAAAGCCGAAGACTTTGGGTTTATGGTAACTCAGTAGTCATGTTGACAGTGTTAAGGATAAAAACTGGACAAAATAAGTTTGTTTTGTGCTCCAATTTTAATCAATAGAATTACATTTCTGATGTTGTTAATGTTTCTTTAATATGTCCTACTCAAATCAATTGCAGACAAACATCACTGTTGAACTGCAGTATCAGGGGTTTCTGGAAATAATGCTGCTTTCCATTGTGACTACAGTGCCATGTTGTGTGTTTCTCTTCATTAATGTGACCTTGTTATTCACCTTGAGGAGTAAACCAGTGTTTTGTGAGACCTCTCGTTACATTCTGCTGTTTAACCTCCTCCTTGTAGACACTTTACTGATGGCAGAGGGTCAGTTAATGTACATAATGGCTGCTTGGAATATAACAATGACATATCCTGTGTGTGGATTTCTCAACATGCTTGCTTATTACATAAATGAAATCTCTCCTCTCACACTGGTGGTGATGTGTCTGGAGAGATTTGTAGCTGTGTGTTACCCACTGAGGCACGCTGCCATCATCACCGTCAGAAACACAGGGGTGGCTGTTTGTGTTGTTTGGGTTTTCAGTTCAATCAGTGTTTTTATCCAAGTTCTTCTAATGTTAAAATTTCCATTTGCAGAGCTGGAGAGTCTGCAGATGAGAGATTTTTGTGGCAAAGACAAAATGATGTTTGATCCAGTAGCTGCTGATTACGACAAAGCCTACAATTGTTTTCTGTTTGTATTAGCTGGTGTGGCAATCGTTTCCTCCTATATTGGTGTGATGATAGCAGCCAGGTCGGCCTCCACAGACAAAGCTTCAGCCCGTAAAGCTCGTAATACACTGCTGCTGCATCTGGTGCAGCTGGGCCTCAGTCTCTCCTCAACTGTGTACAATCCATTGCTTGTCATTATCGCTGAAAATCTAGACGGGCTCATGTTTTTGCGCATCCAGAATATTATTTATATTTGTACTATCATGCTTCCCAGATGTCTGAGTGCTCTCATCTATGGTCTCAGAGACCAGACCATCAGACCCGTCCTCATGTACAATCTCTGCTGTCAGAGATTCTCACCTTCGTTCTCAGTCGTCCAAACCAAAGCTAAAATCAGCAAACTTGTAACATTTTGGAGTGGCCTATTATTGTGGCCAGCATAAAGCACACCTGTGCAGTCCCCATGCTGTCTGATCAGCATCTTGATATGCCACACCTGTGAGGTGGATGGATTATCTCAGCAAAGGAGAAGTGCTCACTAACACAGATTTTGACAGATTTGTGAACAATATTTGAGATAAATAGGAATTTTTTGTACATAGAGAAAGTCTTAGATCTTTTAGTTCAGTTCATGATGAATGGGGGTAAAAACAAAAGTGTTGCGTTTATAACTTTGCTTTGTGTACATTGCTAAAGTCATCTTATAAATGGTATATAATGTTGCAGTGTAGTTGCTAAAATGCATTGGCTTAATCTCCATTATAATAATGTTGTGTAATCATGTTTTGTAATGGTGTGCTTCAGTATTGACACTCTTGCTATTACTCTTTTGTCTCTTACTTACTTATTTTTTTTTACTCTATCCAGCAGTCATTATATATTAAAGTGTATTCGCTGTAAAGTGTAATTATATATTGCTAAATCATTTATAATGTGCTGCTTCAGTATATATTATATTTGATAATGAAGTTCTGAGTCCATCAATAGATTTTGGGGTCAAGCAAGTAAAAAGGCTGTTGCAGTAATCCAGGTGTGAAGAAATAAAGGGGGGCAATAGAGGTTCTGATTGACACCACGTTTTCTGTAAAAAAAAAAAAAAAAAAACTTTCAGCTGAGACACAAGGAGGGGCTGGACTTGCTGCCTCCCCACAGGAACACATGCTGAATGAGAAAATTCAAACTTGAATTAAATGAAATTATTGATAAAAAGACCCATGTCCAATTGCAAAGACTATGCTTGGAAAAGTTTGAACATGGCAATAAATCCTAGCCAACCAATTAAAATTGAACAAAGAAAAAAAAACTCTTTCCTCGTTAAACGCCTCAGCTGGGAACATGACTGGTAACCCAGAAAACAAAATGCATTTAGAGAATTTTATAAAAACTTATCGACATCACAAATTGAGCCATCTCACTTCGCCCAATCGCCCAATATCACTTATAACACAGATCTTTAAATCATCTGCAAAGCCCTAGCAAAAAGGCTAGTGAAGATCACTCCTGGTATAATACACCCCAACCAAACTGGATTTATTAAGGGCAGGCACTCAACCAACAATACAGACAGGCTACTTAATGCAATACACTACGCCACTATTCATAACCTGGAAAATTCTCTCTGGTCCCCCTTGATCAACTCTATCACTTAGTGGGGATTGATGTTTGCAACCTCGCAGCTCTGGGATCCATGCAGTCGATGGGTGAGTCCTAGGGACTGGGTGCCCCTGGCGGCCTCCTGGGACTAAGGGACTGTTGTCACTGTCGTGGGGTGGCTGCTGTCCCTTTCCTTTGGGGGGCGGGGGTGTGTGGGGTGTTGCTTTGCTACTGGGGGTGCGGCGGTTAGCACTGTCGTCTCACAGCAAGAAGGTCGTGGGTTTGAATCTCAGTTGTCCCAGGCTTTTCTGTGAGGAGCATGTTCTCCCCGTGTGGCCCTGCGATGGACTGGCGACCTGTCCAGGGTGTACCGTTCCCCCAGTGTCAGCTGGGGTTGGCTCCAGCCTCCCTGTGACCCTGTATGCAGGATAAGCGGTTGACGATGGATGGATGGCTATAGGGGGTTGGGAGGGGGATGTTGGGAGGCTCTACTATCTGCCAGTTGTGGGGTGCCCGTGTTGCAACTACCCTCCAATTTTAACTGCACCTTAGTTACCAAACACAAGATCATTGGTATCACATCAGTGAGGTGAGATCCCTACACAGAGCCCAAAGGATACTAAAGGACAGTACCCACCCAGCCACAGCCTGTTCACCCTGCTGCCTTCTGGGAAGAGATGTAGAAGTGTCTGCTGCCACAGACTGCAGAACAGCTTTTCCCCCCAAGCTATTAAACTCTAATTCAACCTCAGCACTGCTCCAGTGATGATATTTTATTTCTGTTTACCATTTGTAGCAGAAGGGAGTTACAAAACTCAATTACACTCTATAACTTTGTACCCTCCTACCATATCTCAACTCCACCATACAACACTTCACAAACCATGACATGCATCCAATACAATATCGTACATTTACAGAGGCGGGAGAGGGTGTTGGGAGGGTGGGGGGTCATTGGCCTCGTGTCCTGCCCATGGAGCCCCAGGGCGTTGACAATGGCTCATACCATTGGTAGCTGCAGCTCTGCTAGTGATTCCCCCACCAGGTTGGATATGCCTCCAGATAAAAACTTGATGATATGTGTAAGTAGCTGTGCAAAGAGGTGTCAGAGTCAGTCCTGCGCTGCATTAATGAACACTTCGATGCCTTTGAGGCTAAGTTTCAGTCACTCGCAACTTCGCAGGCTGAACTGCAAGCCCGCATGGCTAGCCAGGAACTAGCTACTGGCGACCTTGACGTCCGCATAACAACGCTTGAAGTTAAATACAGTGAACTGGCGGTACGCAACATCCAGCTTCATACCAAGGTGCTTGATCTGGAGGCCCGCTCTTGGAGAAACAACATAAAAATTGTGGGGATACAAGAGGGTGAGGAGGAAGGTAGACCCACTGAATTCGTCTCCAGACTAATCCCCAAACTGCTCGGTGGCGCACCCTTTCCGCATTCCAGTCAAAATCGACCGGGCGCACCGCTCCCTCCAGCCAAAGCTGGCCACCAGCGCTAGACCACGTACCATCCTGGTGCGCACCCATCACTTTCAGGAGAAGGAGTTGATTCATTCATTTAACAAAATCTGAAACAGAACCCAATATAACTGTGGCTTTAGACGCTGAAAAAGCCTTTGATAAGCTAGAGTGGCCATATTTATTTAAAGTGTTGCCCAAGTTTGGGTTCGGTCCATTATTTATTAGTTGGGTTCAAACTCTATACCATAAATCCCAGGCACCGGGCACTGCTCTTCCGCAGGTTACGCCTTTTGCATTCCATCGCCATTGCGTTGTCAACTGGCATTTGGATGGTCGTTTTTTTTTACTTTTTATTTTTGGTTGTCTGTTTGTTGGGTCGGGGTCTTCCGCGTTTGCATTGTGGTGCATCTGGGTGTCATATATATATATATATATTTTTTTTTTTATTTTAATTTTTTAAATTTTATTTTTTTTATTTCTCCCACCCCTATTGGCTATTGGCGTTCTTGCCTGCCTGTTGCTGGGGTAGGTGTGGCACAGTCATGGCGACAGACTGGTGAGGAGAGCTGGCTTAGTGGTGGGCTCAGAGCTGGACTATGAAGAACAACTACATTCTTTAACAGGCTTATGCTGTTCGGCTGGTTGTCTTTTACTATTATTATTATTTTTATTATTTGTTTGTTTGTTATTGTTTTGTTTGTTTGTTTGTTTGTTTGTTTGTTTTTCTCCTCCCCAAGCTCTCTCCCCAAGCTCTCTGTTCTATTGCAGGTTTCGTTGCTTTCTGCAATTGGTGTTTCCCACAGCTTTTCCCTGTTGTCCCCACCTTCCATCCCCCTTCTCTTACAGGTCTTGTCCTTTCTCTGTGCTGTCTGTTTGTGCCCCCCCATCCCCGTGTCTGCCCCCCTGTCCGGCCCGGTGACAAATCAATACACAATTAAATAAATAATAAAACAGACAAAGGAGTATATTAATACTCTCTTGTTAAAGTAAAATCTGTCTGGCACAATATGGTATCCAGGTCATTATACTCTATACCAGACTGCTGGGCAGGACAGGTTTAAAAATAAATAAATAAATAAACCCCAGGCAAAAATTTGCACCAAGGGACAGGTTTCATCTACATTCCCTTTAAGCAGATCAAGTTGACAGGGATGCCCTTTGTCTCCAGCACTTTTTGTCTTGGCAAACCTTTAGCTAAAGCAATTAGACAAGATCCTGATATAAAGGGCTTTCAACAGTTCATAAAGTTAATCTTCTAGCAGATTATGTTATTTTGTACTTAAAAGACCCTAGTAACACTCTCTCCAAGTTACAAACTGTACTAAGTACAAATGGTAGTATTTTAGGCTATAAGGTAAATTTTGAAAAAAGTGAAATTATTCCATTGACAAGTTTTGATCAGTCTAAACTCCAGCGACAACAACCTTAAAAACCTGTACAAACTGAATTTCCTCCCACTGCTCAGTAAGATCGAGGATGACTTACGTAGATGGATGGGCTTGCCTCTCACCCTGATTGGAAGAGTTAATTGTATTAAAATGAATGTACAACCGAGATTGCAATATTTGTTTCAATCCCTGCCCATTCAAGTACCCCGGATATCCATGGGAAAGCTAACATGGGACTATGGCTCAGGAGGACTTCGATTACCAAATCTTAAAATCTACTACATGGCGCAAAAAATGAGGTTCATCTCATCCCTTTTTGAGGGCAGTGACGCCCCTTCCTGGACAAAAATCGGACTGCACCCCATGAAAGAAAGGGTCTACAATGACTTCATTTACAAACATAATTCTGGAACTGTACACCAGAGGACAGATAACCCTATATTGAGGCATCTGATAAAAATTTGGTATGAGGTTCACAAAAGTCTTGGACTGAAGGTAGGACTGTCACCTAAAACACCTTTAAAGCAAAAAGAACTTATACCAATGACTCTTGATAATAAGATGGACATATGGCATCATAGGGGAATCCAACACTTTTAGAATTGCTTCGACAAAGGACTTTTCATGGAATTTGAGCACCTGAGGAGGAAAAATAACCTGTAGAAGCAAACCTTTTACTGTTGTCTCCAACTTTCCTTTTTGAGAGCTAATTTGGGTCCTGAAATGACTCTGCCTGTCATGTTGTTGAAAGATTTCTTTATGATAGGAAAACATATAAATTAATTTACAAAATATATTGCCTGATGTTGAATGAGGGCCCCAAACCAGGTGTGCGTAAGTCAAGAATGAAATGGGAGTCAGATCTCAATGTTGCAATTGATGAACAGCTTTGGAGAGAATTATGTCACAACAGCCTGTCAACTTTTATCAATGCCAGATACAGATTGATTAACTATAATATTCTACGTCAACTATGCCTTTCCCCAGAAAAATTAAAATCATTCAAATCTACCCTGTTGGCTGCTTTTTGCATTGTACCTGGCTGTGTATAAAAGTTAGTCCTTTTAGGCATGATATCAGCTCCACTCTAACCAGGATCACAGGAGTTAATGTTCCTGTGGACCCTGAACTTTGTTTATCGGGGATTACCATTCTCTAAATAATGCACAACTCAAATTCATTGAAATTGCTCTATGTGTGGCGAAGAAGTGCATTGCAATGTCATAAAACGAAGGTTAAAGTCAAGGGCACCTGGAGTTGATTGAAGATACTGGAAAACATTTCATCCCTCATCCAAGGGACTTCTTCAGTTCTGACTGACAGGTAGGGAAACTCAGCTATTTAACCTCAGTGGGGTCGTTGGCCAGGGTCATCGATACCGCTGGTTCGTTAGTGTTCCTGGTTGTTGTAAAAACATTTGTTACGGTCGTTTGGACTACCGGTGGCCAAGACTGAACGACCATTGTTGGTATCTTCACCTGAGGCCAATAGGTTACGTTTGTTGAGTTTCCTGGGAAGTGATGAAAGGACAGCATTGTAAGTGGGGGATAAGTGGTGGCGTAGACCCCCTCCCCTGTTCAATGACGGCTTCTCCACCCTGGTGTAGATGCTTCCTTGACACCTCTTTCAAACCATCCATCTTCTCTGTCTAAAATGTGCGCCTGGTGGTCCTCAAACGAGTGTCCTCTGTCCTTCAGATGTAAGTAGACTGCAGAGTCTTGACCTGAGGAGTTGGCCCTTCTGTGTTGAGCCATGCGTTTGTGTAGTGGTTGTTTAGTCTCCCCAATATACAGGTCTGTGCATTCCTCACTGCATTGGACCGCATACACTAGATTGCTTTTCTTGTGTTTGGGTGTGCGGTCTTTGGGGTGGACCAGTATCTGTCTTAATGTGTTCTTGGGTTTAAAAAACACAGGGATGTTTGTTGAAAATCCTCCTGAGTTTCTCTGATACTCCAGACACGTATGGAATCACAATGTTGTTGCGTTTGACCTTCTTTTCCTCCCCTGTAGTTTTGTTCTTCTTGGATCTTGTGGCTGTTTTCACAAAGGTCCATTTAGGGTATTCACAGGCTGTAAGTGCCCCCTTCAGGTGGTTCTGTTCCTTCTCTCTGGCTTGGGCGCTTGTTGGTATGTTTTCCGCTCTGTGGTGCAGTGTTCTCATGACCCCTAGCTTGTGCTCCAGTGGGTGGTGGGAATCGAACAGTAGGTATTGGTCTGTGTGTGTGGGTTTTCTGTAAACACCAATCTGCAGGCTCCTGTCCTCTTCAATGTGTACAGCGCAGTCCAGGAAGGCCAAACTGTTGTTGTGAACATCTTCTCGTGTGAACTTGATGTTACTGTCCACAGAGTTGATGTGTTCTGTG
>NW_025741803.1:0-9121 GCF_021292245.1 Micropterus dolomieu
CATCCTCGGAAAGAGAGCCATGCTGTACCTCAGTACCCGCACGGAAAGGGCTTCGCAACGGGCGCAGGCAGCCCCCTCGAGAGCTGCCCGTGCGTGCTCCATCCCCAAACATGAGACACACATCTCATGAGAATCTCCATCCGTGATGTACCGATGGCAAGAAAAAACACACCTTCTGTACATCTGGTTGCCGGACATGCTGGTAGACTTCTTCTTCAGGTAAGACACACTGCTTGTAGGACTGGAGCTTTCTTCAAACAACATACAGAGCGCCTGCTGAATAGAAAAAAGCTAATGATGAGTGTGTACAGGTGTGCTTTATACTCCTCCGGTTATTCCGTCACACCTTACCGTTCTAGCAACAAGCCAATAGGATTGGAGTGATTTCATTCACGTTCAGACCTGCTTCGCCTAGAGGCGTTCCCATAGTGTCGTAACCGACGCAGTTAGAGTTAGTGTTTGAGCACCAAGCATCATCGATGTAAAATACAGACAGTCCTGTTCTTCGTCATGGCATAGTCAAAAGTGCTGTCTGTGTGGACAGAGAATATGTGCAGCCGCAGCAATTCAGCGAGGTAGCCGTCACCAACAGTCAGCCGTCACAAACCTACAGAAGTAGGTTTAAGGTCACTGGCCAGTGTCAGGGGATGTGAGAGATACATTTTTAATTACCTACTTTTTTATGTTTATCTAAGTATATTTTTACAGAAGAAAGTAAAATATTGTAGTACTATCTCCATCCCAGCTCATTGTACGGAAAAACAGTGTGCATTCAACTACAGTTGGTCAAAGTGGGCCTGTACCATGAGATGGATGTTTAAAACATTTTGGGTCATTATTTTATGGATCACCTCTTTTCTTTTCCTAGGGGTTTGTTTCTATCCCATCATGTTCATCTGACACCTTTCTAGCGATCTAACCGTGTTTCTAGCCATTAGTGAGTGCATTGTTTGTATAACCAATAGTCAATATGACTAAAGGTTTTATTTTTGTGTCTACACTCTGAAAAGGCCTATATCATATTTGTCAAGGGTTGGCATAAGGTGGGGTTCACCTGTTAAATTTTTGGGGATCATTTTCCGACATTTATTAAAGAACATGATCTTTGAGATCCAAGTAAAGCAAATGCACCGTAATAAGGCAGGGATGATTTCATTGGTCAACACTACACTTAAGTTGGTTGGGGGATTTTGTGAGGGTTATTGCACAAAAAACACAAGCAGCCTGAGCGCGTGGAGAAGCTGGAAGCAAGAAGAAACAATATCTGAGTGCAAGCACACAGTTTGAGCAGAAGCAGAGCAAATCAAAGCTAAAGCAGGTGTCAGGATTTGTGCTGAGGGCAGGGGCAAAAGCAGGTTGAGGACGCAGGACACAAAAAGGATAAGCTTCAGTTGCAAGTTTATTAAAGAACAGTGCTCTGTACTACGAACTAAGTTTAACCTACTCAGAGTTAACTCAGGGTTATCAAGCAAACTCATGGTTGACAAAATCTGAGTTAGTTGAGTTGCTGTTAACTTAATTGGATTTGGTGTGCGCTCGCATAAAAGGTGCAATAGTGTCGGGCAGTGCTTAATTTGTAAAATATTAGGTGCTCTAGCTAGCTCCGGCACAAATTAAGCGTGGCGTTTTTGGCATCGAATTTGATAAATCTGTAATTATCTTCAGTGTTCTTATTGTAGGCTAATTCTCTATTTAGTATTTTATTGACTCTGTGTAATATGATTTAAGATGTAAAGGTACACATAAGGTCCATTGTAATAAAAAAAACATAATGCTGTTGTGTAATTAAGAAGAATAATTTCATTTCAGCTGCAGACCCAATGAAACAAGTCAGGATGAAATCCATAAATATTTTATCAAGTGGTGTATATTAATAGCCTATTTCTCATCATTAACACACAGGTACAGATGTGGTTACGAGGTTACCCTGTATACCATGTAAACAGGGTAGTCAGGAAGTTACACCCGACGTCACAAAGTTACTCCTGAAGTTACCTGGATAAGCCAGTTACCTCGCTTCGTAGTACAGGCCACTGAACTTAAAAATGGAGTTCTATAACTAAAGTTCAGGAACAGGACCACGCATCTCTCTTGCTAATTTGACCACCTGTGCCTCATTCAGTTCCCCAAATTCAACTACCCATGTACATAAGCCTGTCTTGCCCCTTCCATCCAGCTGCACCACCAACCCGCGGCCGCACACCGGTCTACCCAATTATTTGTGACGTCTGCTTCCCACGCCACAACCATCTTCGTCTGCCTCCAGCGTGAATTCAAGGAAAGGCAATACCATTCTACCAAAAGGTTTTTTCCCTCTTACCCAGCCACCTCCAACAGCGCTCCAGCCAGCTGCTCACTTCCGTCCATACTGTACCAAGGCAGTAGGATGGTTGCATGTAACTTCAATGAATTATGTCACAATGTTCCAGTCGCCATTTCCTCACGTTCCTTTCGTGGCGATGCACACAGAACCTGCTGCCTCCATGACCCTACCCAGCACGGTTTCTGACTACACAGATACATCAGACATTGATTTTATCCACGCCTTAAATCCGCCCTGAAGACAATCCAACTGCCAGTTCGTTTACCTCCACTTTTGGTTCCCAACTGGGCATCAGGGTTTCCCAGATCCATCATAAGTTCCAGTCCGTTCTGGCCAAGCCCATACCGCAGCCAAATTCCTAGCTAAGAAGTCGATAACTGCTCATTACAGGTCCATCCACCAGCCTTACTCTCCTTTCCGAATTCACAGCACCAGCCATATCAGCATCACCACCAGGACTTACTCTGGCAAAGACCCATCTCTCTTTCCCCCCGGACACCACCACGCCAAGCACCAACAGGCAATAGCCTCATCCTCAGTCCAGAATTCCAAGCAGCATGCGACCCGCCCACACAACACCAACCTCAACCATCTCGCCCCGGCCAACGTGCCTGGTTGCCCCAATCTGCCATTACCAACACCCACCCATACACATAAAATCTGAATGTGAAATCAATAAGTCATGCTCCTAAATTGAAATACCACTCTTTTGAATGAATATAGGAAAATAATCTCAAATAATTTGTGCATAAAAAACCTGAGTGGAAACAATGAAAATTCAAAAAAATATTGAGATAAAAGAAAAGGTTTTTATGCTTGGCTGAAGTGGGAAAGGTGGCTTTACTAAAAAGCAAAACGCAACAAGACCGAACAAGTACAATAGAAACAGACTTGGGGTCATAATAAATCATGATGTACATGAAGCATGTGGCTTAAGCATCCACTGAAGAGATGTTATAAAGCGTGTGGAGCGAGAACTCAAATTAATACATGAAACAAACATAAATGGCATTTTTCCATTGTGTTTTTTTTGTTCATCATTTGAGATTTGACTGCCGCTCATTTAATTACAACAATCTTGTTGCACTCTCTTTTCTGCAATGGTTTAATGGCACCTGACTGGAAAATTAGCGCCACCAACTGTTTAGTGCAACAAACCAAGTCCTAATATTCCCATTTTCTTTCTCGAAAATCTGTTAAGATTTGGGTTACATTTGGACCTAGCGATACATTACTAGTTCCTAAGAACTAAGAAGAAACATTTCCTGACTGAAAGAAGCTTCAGGGTAGCTACACGGATGTGTGCAGCAGATTGATCATTCCTATTTACCTTTACATTACTGCTGTCCAGAGTCATGTGTATACCTGGGTTTGGACAGGCACCATCATGTAAAAAACATTTATGATTGAGCATGCGTGTGTGTGTATGTGTGTGCTGTGGAACAATGTGACATTCTATCTCCACTGAAGCACATAATTAAGCCTCAGGCACAATGACCTTTATTGGTGCTTAATCATATGCATTAGCATTTAATGAAAGAAATAAAGAAAGCTGGAAATTGCACTTAACAACTATTAAAGCACTCCAACTGACTGAATACATCTTTGTCTTTGTTGCCTCTTTTTCCTGACTCATTTGCAGCGTTTGGCCTCACATCCATGACAACAAAAATGGGCTTTCAGGTTACTGAGGATCCTGTCTGTTAAGTCCGTAGACAAAGGACAAGCTAGAGAACAAAGACTGGGCCTTGTGACATCCTGCAGACCTGTTGGAGTCCCAAAAGAGTTGAGTTTTCTCAAAGAAAGGACTGTAAAACAGGCGCCAAAACCCGTTTCACACCTAGGTGCAAAATAGTGACTCTGACCTAAAAGCAGAACCTGACCTGTGACCCACAGCGGGCTAGCATCAGAGGTCTCCAATATTTTTTTAGTTCAGGGGAGAGTGATTTTCCACCATCTCGATCTTGAAATCACATGGTTTGAACCGCCATCTTGATTCCAAAATCAGCTGGCCTCGAGCCCGATTCTGAACCGGATCTGAGGTGTGTTTGACTGACCAAACCAGTTCAGTTCCTGGGAGCCTCAGAATTGTTAGGCAAGGCAAGGCAAGTTTATTTGTGTAGCAAATTTCAACAACAAGGTAATTCAAAGTGCTTTACATAAAACATAAAAGCAACAGGGAAATATAAAAAAGTTTAAAAGCAACATAGGGAAAATGAAAAAATACATATTAAAAAATAATAAAAGTTACAGTGCAGTGTACAATCAGTGTTAAAAGAGTTGAATGGAAAATAAAAACAGGCTGAGGGGTTGAGCAAATAATTGAGTTACAATTATTCTGAAAAGAGAATAAACAGATAAGTACACTTAATCTACTCTCTCTAGCTAGTCTGTACTCGGTTCCATAGCAATCTTTGGGTCCACTGAAACTCCAAAACCCTCTGACACTACAGAGAAACCAGGACATGTCTGTCCGCAGGCCACTTTGATCCAGTTATACTCTGGACCCACCTGCACGTTTACAGGTGGACAGAGGTTCCTGCAAATCACTCAGGCGTGAGATTTAACACCACTTCTTTCACTCTGTTCAATCTCACTCTCATTATCTTTTCACTCAGTTACCTACTCATTTCTCACCGTGTAAATATTTAATTAAAAGCAATGGTAAAAAGCAAAAAACAAAGAAAAAGAAAACAATACAGTAAATGTTACAGTGCAGTGTAATTTATCAATCTACTAGTTAAAGGCAATGGTAAAAAAAAAGTCTTCAGTCTTAATTTAAAAAAGAACTGACAGTTTCAGCAGACCTGCAGTTATCTGGGAGTTTGTTCCAAATATACGGAGCATAATAACTGAACGCTGCTTCTTCTCGTTTAGATTTGACTCTGGGGACAGAAAGCAAACCTGCCCCAGACGACCTGAGAGGTCTGGATGGTTTGTAATGAAGCAGAAGATCAGAAATGTATTTTGGCCCTAAACCATTTAGTGCTTTATAAACTAACAGCAGGATTTTGAAATGAATTTTTTGACATAAAGGAAGCCAATGTAAAGACCTCAGAACTGGAGTGATGTGATCCACCTTTGTGGTCTTAGTGAGGACTCGAGCAGCAGCGTTCTGAATCAGCTGCAGCTGTCTGATGGATTTCTTAGGGAGCCCTGTAAGGACACTGTTACAGTAGTCGAGTCGACTGAAGATAAATGCATGGATACGTTTTTCCAGGTCTTGCTGAGACATAAGTCCTTTAATCCGTGATATATTCTTCAGGTGATAGTAGGCTGACTTTGTAATTGTCTTAATGTGGCTCCTCAGAATCAGGTCTGAGTCCATGACTACACCAAGATTTCTGTCTTGATTTGTGGTTCTTAACATTACAGATTGAAGCTGAGCACTGACTTTCAGTCGTTCCTCCCTGGCTCCAAAAACAATAACTTCAGTTTTATTTCAATTGAAGAAAATTCTGGCACATCCAATCGTTGACCTGCTCAATACAGTTACTCAGCACCCGTATGGGATCATAGTCCCTTGGTGAAATGGTGAAATGGTTATGTAAATCTGTGTGTCATCTGCATAATTATGGTAACATATTTTGTTGTTTTTCATAATCTGAGCGAGTGGAAGCATGTAAATGTTAAACAAAAGAGGCTCCAGAATGGAGCCTTGGGGAACTCCACATGTCATTGTGGATTTCAGATGTTGTATTATGTCCTCCAGGTTTTTATGGTTAATATAATCAAATTGTCTCATGCTATATGAATTGTGAATTGGACACAGGGACAAGACATATCCTGTTACTGACATGGAGGCAGTGATTGCTTGTCTGTTTGAATTTTGTCTGAGAAGGAGGCAAATTCATTGCAGGCCCTGGTGGATAGAAGTTCAGAGGCTACAGACACAGGAGGGTTGTTTAGCCTGTCGACAGTAGCAAACAGGGCACGTGCATTATTAGTGTTTTTGGTGATGATGTCAGAGAAGAAGGACTGCCTTGCATTTCTCAGTTCATCCATCCATCCATCCATCCATCGTCAAACGCTTATCCTGCGTACAGGGTCGCGGGGGGGGGGGGCTGGAGCCAATCCCAGCTGACATCGGGCGCAAGGCGGGGTTCACCCTGGACGGACAGGTCGCCAGTCCATCGCAGGTGCATTTCTCAGTTCTAAATTTTAAATGCGAAGTCTCTCTTTATAGATGTCATAATGAACCTGAACCTAAAATGAATCAAATTTCCAGGTCACTGATGTGTTGTGATAATAACAACAACAGACATTAATTAGGCTACTTTACTTAAAACTTTAAATGTTTCTGACATGGATTCATTTCAATATTGAGTATCAGTACTCGTTACATGACTCGCGGTGTAACGTTACGTTACCATGACAGCAGCGGGGCAGAAATTACTTTTAACATGAAGGCAATGAAGAAATACTACGTGTCCTTGTGCTGATAATGTGCCGTGCTTGTGTGGCGACAGAAAGTAAACACGATTTGCGGTGCTGCCGGATACTTTAGTTTCACATGTTAGTGCTGCTTTACGTATTCGTGGAAAGCAGTTGCGCTGCAGTGAAGCGGTTTCCAGTTTACAGAGCTCACGGAGCAGCACGTTGTTGAGTGTCTGTCTGAAATACTCCAAACTTTAGACGGTCGAAGGCGCGGTCTTGTAGCTGGAGCTTGTCCGGGATAATCCCACACCGGATGCAGCGACGTGTCCACGTATTTACATAATCGATTAAGTCAACGAATCGCCCCAGCCCTATGTAACAGTCGCCTGCAGGTAATTAATGTCAAAACTACAGCAGCTTTTAAAGGTTCAGTTTGTAAGATTTAGTGGCATCTAGTGGCGAGGGTTGTGAATTGCAACCATCTGTCCAGTCTACCATTGGCCCCCTAACCTTTCAAAGAGCTTAGGACAGCTACGGTGGCTGACACAGCACAATTGGTGTCTCTTTTGAGACAGCAGAGAGTGGCCAGTCAAGAAATGAATGTTATTTAGGTAGATTTATTTAGAAATTCTATTTACTTTATTCAGTAAAACCATATGTTATTGTGACTTGGCCACTGACAGATAACATGGAAAACCAAGAGTGTGAAACACTGTCACTGTTTCTGCTCCACAGTCCATTATAAACCACACATTAGATACAAACATTGACAAGTGAAAAATGTTTATTCTCTCTGTGATTATGGACCCGCTGCCAGATTACGGTGCTTTGATAGCAGCACAAAATATACATAAATAAATGCTTTGATAGCGGTGCTGAATTTGATCTCAGTCATGACAGCAACAGTTACTCATGTAATCACTAACTCTTTAGTGGTTTGCCCACAAAATAAAAAGTGTGAGAAGCTTGTTTAATTAATGTAAAGCAGTATTTGGAGTTGAACTGAGCTTGTACTTCTGAAATTATGAACCACATTGAAAGAGCCTGTAGCCTGCTTGACTCACCTCTGAAAGAGCCATCATAATACGTGATTCCCCTAAATGTCCTCTGCCTGGAGATACTGGGGAAATGAAAAGGTGTCCGTAGGTTGATGGATGTGGATCAAACACTGAAACAAAAACAGTGCAGCACATGCTGTAATGTGAGAAACATTTGCTGCTTAATCCATTTGTTGAAGAGAGGGGGGGGAAAAAAAAGTTGTCCCCAAGGTGGGATTGAACCCTCAACCCTCTGGCTGCGAGTCCTGTTCCGCCTTACTGACTGACCTAACTATACAATATGTTGATGTGAGTCAATATCATGCCTTATACTCTCACCCACCATCTAATGGTTGAAAATATTGCTCCAATGCAAAACTTATTTGCAGACCCCTGCAGTATATTATTACTACAACTTGTAGTGTCTGCACTGCCTGAATTCTACCAGAAGTAGAACAAGAAGAACGAAACACATGTCCGTTTTCAACTACTGTAGAAACATAACGATGCAACGTGGCTACATCCACCTGCTGTTATGGAGATATAAATGGCTCATTCTAAGGTAATGAAAACATAACGGTTCATTATGTAAGGTCTTTACACACCACTGAAAACAGTTATGGATCTTGCATTGCATTTCTTTCGATAGATCCTGAGAAATATTACACACTGAACCTTTAAGTCTTTGCCTATAGATTTCATATTATCTGTTAAACTTGAGGGTCTAAATGTGCTTCTGCAGTTACAGTGAGGAAAATAAGTATTTGAACACCCTGCTATTTTGCAAGTTCTCCCACTTAGAAATCATGGAGGGGTCTGAAATTGTCATCGTAGGTGCATGTCCACTGTGAGAGACATAATCTAAAAAAAATAATCCAGAAATCACAATGTATGATTTTTTTAACTATTTATTTGTATGATACAGCTGCAAATAAGTATTTGAACACCTGAGAAAATCAATGTTAATATTTGGTACAGTAGCCTTTTGTTTGCAATTACCGAGGTCAAACGTTTCCTGTAGTTTTTCACCAGGTTTGCACTGCAGGAGGGATTTTGGCCCACTCCTCCACACAGATCTTCTCTAGATCAGTCAGGTTTCTGGGCTGTCGCTGAGAAACACGGAGTTTGAGCTCCCTCCAAAGATTCTCTATTGGGTTTAGGTCTGGAGACTGGCTAGGCCACGCCAGAACCTCGATATGCTTCTTACAGAGCCACTCCTTGGTTATCCTGGCTGTGTGCTTCGGGTCATTGTCATGTTGGAAGACCCGGCCTCGACCCATCTTCAATGCTCTAACTGAGGGAAGGAGGTTGTTCCCCAAAATCTCGCAATCCATGGCCCCGGTCATCCTCTCCTTAATACAGTGCAGTCGCCCTGTCCCATGTG
>NW_025741804.1:0-10112 GCF_021292245.1 Micropterus dolomieu
GGTCATGTCCACTAATTCCACAGAAGAAATGCTGACACCCAGGGTAAAAACCAAGTCCAGTGTATGACCACGGTTATGTGTTTGCCCTTTGACATGTTGTTTGAAGTTGAAAGAAGTGGCCATATTTAAAAAGTCAGTTGCATTAACATTGTTGGGGTCATCAACATGAATATTAAAATCGCCACAAAGAACAATTCTGTCATAATTTAAAACCAGAGTAGATAAAAATTCAGGAAGTTCTGATAAAAATCCTCCAGGCGGTTTTGGGGGGCGATAAATTATAACAAATATGATAGGTTGCAGCCCTCCAACTTTAAGAGTGAGAACTTCAAAGGAGTTAAATTCATCACAGCGTGCTTGATGACATTTAAAATTTTTCCTATACACGCTCACTAGCCCACCACCACGACCACTGACCCTCGGTTGACTAAAGCAATCATATTGAGGCGGACACAGTTCAGCTAGCTGGCTATAGTCATTCATTTGCAACCATATATGATCAAGTCCACAGGAGTGTGTCTGGAAATACAAGGAAGAGAAGCAAAAGGTAAGAACCTTGAAGATAAACCATGCAAACAAAACAAACATCAACTTAGAACAAAACATCAGTTGTATACAAGTTCACCAGGCAGATCTAACCTGAGTCGGTTCTAACGGTCTTCCATCACTGTCATTAATGGTGCCCACCTTTCAATGAAAAGATCCCTCTGTAATCTCAATGAGTATGTAATTTTTTTCCATATTATAGATACTTCTTAACATTGTTAGCTATTGTTAGATTTGGCGACTCCTTTTTAAGCCATTTTATTGTAATTGTTTTCTTTGCTGCTAGCAATAATATCTGTAATATATACATCTTTTTCCTGTTGCATATCACATGTGGTTTCATCCCTAGAATTGCTATCAGGGGGTCTCTAATCATTTCAACTTTCAATACTTTATCAATATATATAAAAATACCCAAGAAATATGAGAGTGAGTCGCCATTATTTCTCCACACCCCCTCCAAAAGGTACTTGATTGGTTTGGGTCCATTTTAGCCATAACTTGTGGTGTTCTGAAAAATCTGTTATGTATCTTCCATAGATTGGCGCTTTGTGAGCCTGAGTACACATCTCCAGCCAAACTTTCTCACTTATTTCGAGCTGTAGCTCCCTGGCCCACTTGTCTTTCATATAAAATGAATTCTCTTTTGTCATTGAAGCAATAATTCTATAAACATTAGTTATCGGTTTCCTCGTATGTTCTCCCCCAAGGATTTTTAAGAAATAGTTCTAAAAGGGAGGGCTCTCTTAATCTGTTCCAGTTTGGGTATTTGAGTATGAAGCTCCTTATTTGTAGATACCTGAAAAAATCTTTTCTTGGTAATTTAAAATCTTTTCTCAGTTGGTCAAATGATTTGTTGTTGTTGTTACTAAGTAGCTGGTGTATATAATAAAGGTTCAAAAGTTTCCAATTCTTGAATCCTGTATCAAGTCTTAAGGGAAGAAAATCTTTAATGTGAATGATTGAACTCAAAACAGAAAGATCGCCGGTCAACTTAAACATTTGTTGTATTTCCCCAAGAAATCTCTGGGGGGTTCAGTCCTATTAAAGGGGATCACTGACAGAAGTATATCAGGACTTTAACTTTTTTCCATATTAAGCCATCTTGTACTTATGTCATCTGATAACCACACTATCATGCACGTAACTGCGACGCTAACCAGTAATGTTTCAAGTTGGGTAGGCCTAAACCCTCAGTTGTACTTCATATCTGACTCTGGGTCTCCTACCCTGCCATATAAGTCTTGAGATGAGATGATCTATAAGACCAAAACTAGATTTAGGTGGGGAGATTGGTAGAGTTTGAAAAAGAAAGAGCAGCCTTGGGAGAACATTCAGCAGTTTCCACCCTGCCTATTAAAGGAAGGGGAAGCGTAGTCCAGCGGTTCAAGTCGTGCTTAATTTTGTCTATTAATTTAATATAGTTACTTTGATATAAACTAAGGTCAGGAGGTATAGTTAATCCCAAATACCTAATTCCCTCCCTGGGCCATCTGAATGAGAAAACAAGTTTAATCTGTGGGGAAACTAAATTGTTCATGGGGAGTGCTTCAGTTTTAGTCACATTTATTTTATAACCTGAGTAAGATCCAGAGGTCTCAATACATTTCAATAAATTTGGGACAGACTTTGTAGGGTCTGAAATATATACCATCACATTGTCCGCATAGAGCGACAACTTGTGTTCCTCTCCATTTACATTATCCATCCATCCATCCATCTTCATCCGCTTATCCGGGGTTGGGTCGCAGGGGCAGCAGCTTCAGCAGGGGACCCCAAACTTCTCTTTCCCGAGCCACATTAACCAGCTCTGACTGGGGGATCCCGAGGTGTTCCCAGGCCAGTGTGGAGATATAATCTCTCCACCTAGTCCTGGGTCTTCCCCAAGGCCTCCTCCCAGCTGGACGTGCCTGGAACACCTCCATAGGGAGGCGTCCAGGAGGCATCCTTACCAAATGCCCAAACCACCTCACCTTTCAACGCAAAGGAGCAGCGGCCATACTCTGAGCTCTTCGCAATGGCCAAGCTTCTCACCCTATCTCTAAGGGAGACACCAGCCACCTGCCTGAGGAAACCCATTTCGGCAGCTTGTACCCGCGATCTCGTTCTTTCGGTCATGACCCAGCCTTCATGACCATAGGTGAGGGTAGGAACGAAAATTGACTGGTAGATCGAGAGCTTTGCCTTATGGCTCAGCTCTCTCTTCTTGTGGTGTCTTCGGTGCGGAAAAGCGAGTGCAATACCGCCCCTGCTGTTCCGATTCTCCAGCCAATCTCCTGCTCCAGTCTCCCCTCACTTGTGAACAAGATCCCGAGGTACTTGAACTCCTTCACTTGGGGTAAGGACTCATTCCCTACTCCCTCCCTCCACCCCTCTTCTCCATGACTATGCCTCGATATCCTGTCCATGAATATCACAAACAGGATTGGTGACAAAGTGCAGCCCTGGCAAAGGCAAACCCTCACCTGGAAAGAGTCCGACTTACTGCCGAGTACTCGGACACAGCTCTCACTTTGGATGTACAGGGATAGGATAGCCCTGAGAAGGGCCCCCCTCACCCCATACTCCCGCAGCACCTCCCACAGTTTCTGCCGGGGACCTGGTCATTCGCCTTCTCCAGATCTACAAAGCACATGTAGACTGGATGGGCATACTCCCAAGCCCACTCCAGGATCTTTGTGTGAGTTTAGAGCTTGTCAGTTGTTCCACGACCGGGACGAAAACCGCATTGTTCCTCTTTGATCTGAGGTTCGACTATCGGCCGAACTCCAGCACCCTGGAGTAGAGGCTGAGAAGTGTGATACCCCTGTAATTGGCACACACTCTCTGGTCCCCCTATTTGAACAGGGGAACCACCACCCCAGTCTGCCACTCCTTGGGCACTGTACCCGACTTCCACGCAATGTTAAAGAGACGTGTCATCCAAGACAGCCCCTCCACACCCAAAGCTTTTAGCATTTCTAGGCGGATCTCATCAATCCCTGGGGCTTTGTCACTGTGGAGTTGTCTGACTACCTCAGTGACTTCCTCCAGGGAAATTGACGAAAAACCCCCATCAGCCTCCAGTTCTGCCTTTACTCGAGAGGACATGTCAGTCGGATTTAGGAGTTCCCCAAAGTGTTCCACCGCCCAGTTACCTACCCAGTTGAGGTCAACAGGGTCTCATCCTTACTGTACACAGCTTGGACGGTTCCCCGCTTCCCCCTCCTGAAATGGCAGACAGTTCTCCAGAAACACTTTGGTGCCGACCGAAAGTCCTTCTCCATGTCTTCTCCGAACTTCTCCCACACCCGCTGCTTGCATCTGCCACAGCAGAGGCTGCCATTCACATCAATATCTGTGCTATCTTGTATTAGCTGTGCAAGGGGTTCTACAGGGCAAAAAAAAGAGGTGAGAGAGGGTCCCCCTGTCTGCAACCCCTCCCCAACTGAAATTTTTGTGAGAATCACCCATTTACCCTTTCTGATGCTTTTGGAGACGGGTGTAACAGTCGGACCCATTTAATAAAGCCAGGACCTAGACCATATGTCCTCAAGACTATAAAAAGAAACGGCCAGAAGTCACGGTCGAACACCTTTTCGGCATCTAGGGCCAGGACAGGGCACTGGTTTTGATTTGGCATAAGACATGATGTTCAGTAGCTGGCGGCCTGTCAGATAGCTGGCAGCCTGTAATAAAGCCTGTCTGGTCTGGGTGCACTAGAGTTATAATAACCAATTTAAGTCTCTTTGTCAGTATGGAAGTCAATATTTTACAGTCAGAATTTTGGAGCGCTATAGGTCTATTTGAACTGCACTCTGTAGGGTCCTTCCCCTCCTTATGAATAACTGAAATTATTGACTCTTTCCAATTCGGTGGGAATTCCCTTTTTTCAAATGCATAAGCGTAGGCTCTCTCTAAAGTAGGACTTAAGTCATCCACAAAAGTTTTATAGAATTCGTTATCTGAGCCCGGACTCTTGCCATTTTTAACCCTTTGATTGTCTCCACAATTTCTTCTCTTGATTATTACATTTCATAGAAGTCACGTTGCTGTTTATGTAATTCGACCGATAAATCCGGGTGAAACCTGATGCTTTTGTTCTTGTAGGTCAGCTGGCCTTTTGTTCTTGATGCTCTCCAGACACACGCTTTGTCTCGATAATTCTGAAACTTCACAATAAAGTTTTCTTCAGCCTGTGCGATGTGCCCATTGCATTCTCGACTGAACGTCTTTGATAGCCGTTAACACACCACTGCTTTCTGTGTGGAAGTCGTGTTTGAGGGAGTTAATGGCTTGCATAATATCAGCGCTGGATACGGCGTTTACCTGCCATCTGTGTCCATCAACATGGCGTCTCCTTCACTGTGCTTGGGTTCTGAAACACTGTCCTTGCTAGCTTGAAAATCCAGAGAGTTTAGCAATTTCCTAGACTTGTTCCTCGATGCCCCATCTGATTCCAAAAAGTGTATTTTGTCTACAATTAACTCATTAGGCAGACATAAAGGATTGATTGTTCTTGGTGATTTCAATTGCAATTGGCTTGATCGTTCCTCCTCCGCTGGTGATAAAAACTTAGGGTAAATCTTACACAACTTATTAAGGAACCCACTAGAGTAGATAGCCGGTCCTCATCTTTGCTTGACTTGAAATTGGTCTCTAATCTGGAAAGGATATATAAATCGGGTGTCTTATCTGATTGTTTTAGTGATCACTGCCATTATTGTGTTTGGAAAATCAAAATACCACATTTCCCTCCTAAATATATTAGAATATGTCAATGTAAAAATACTAATGCTTATTATTATATACCAGATTTAAACTCTATTAATTGGGACAGGTTCCAACTAATTCCTTTTGCTGAAGATGCATGGAACTTTTTTTCACTCTGAACTTATCAATGTAATCGATGATTTCCCGACCTTGTCTTTTACCTCTGGCTCATTCCAATTTAATAAAGTCATGCCCATAGATGTGTTTAATGCTATAGGTGATCTTAAGGAAAACAGTAGTGCTGGTCCTGATGGGCTTGAGGCAAGGTATATTAAACTTGCTGCTCATGTACTGATTTCCACTTGCGGAACTATTTAATCTGTCTTTGACTACTTACGCTGTTCCCGCTACATGGAAATGCTCGAAAGTTACCCCTCTCCAAAAAGCCGGTGATGCGTCTAATATGAATAACTATCGACCTATTTCTATTATCTGCACCACTGCCAAAATATTTGAGAAAATAATTTTTAATCAACTATCACAATTCATTATTCGGAATAACATCTTATCCCCATATCAATCTGGCTTTAGGGCTTATTTTCTACCACCACAGCTTTATTGAAGTTCACCGCCTTCAATAAGGGACAGCTAACTGGTGCTATTTTTATCGACCTTTCCGAAGCTTTTGATTTGGTGGATCATTACATTCTCCTTGACAAGCTTTATGCAACAGGTTTGAATCAAAGTGCTCTGTTATGGTTTAATTCTTATTTTCACAATAGACAGCAGTGTGTTGCTTTTCAAGGTTCACTATCTGATTATTTATTGGTTGATTAGGGGGTTCCTCAAGGTTCAGCTCTAGGACCCCTTTTGTCTTCATTTTCATTTATGATTTATCACGCATTTGCTCCATTTGTAAGGTTCATCTTTATGCTGATGATACCTTAATGTACAATACTGACTCTGATATTCACTGCATCCAAGCTCATCCAATGACTCAAAATGGCTTCACAATAACAAATTATTGTTGAATATGGAAAAGGCACAGACAACCTTGTGCTCTTAACTTTATTTTGAAGATGGGTCCTCCATGGTGAAACTGGACACATTTAAATACCATGGACTGTGGATTGATTCTGAGCTTACCTTTAAACCTCACATTGATTACATAACAAAAAGAATATATGGCTATCAAAGTTCACTCTATAGATCTGTTAATTGTTTCACATTTGAAGTCAGGAAAAGGTTAATCTCTCAGTTGATATTGCACATTATCGACTACGCTGATATCATCTACATGAACACTAGTGACACTGTTCTCAAGCCACTTAATGTGGTCTTTAACTTTGGGGAGTCTCTTTCTGAGGTGTCCTTTTAAAACTCATCATTGTGTAATTCATGAATCACTAAATTGGCTTCAGCTTAATTCAAGAAGAGACTTCCATTGGTTCCTATTTATTTTCCTTGGTTCCTTGTAGTTCTGTGTATCCACTTAGAGAGATGCAATATCTCGTCTTTACTGTACCAAGAATCTTGTCAGCTGCTAGATGTAAAGCTTTTAATTATAAAGCTACTTGCGATTGGAACAAGCTCCCTCTTTCCTTGAGATCCATCTCATCTTTTTGCAAATTTAGGTTGTCAACGTGTGTGCATGTTACTGACGCTAGACTCAAAAGTATTGCTTGTAATTGCGCTTTTCTTCATGTAATCGTCTAATTGATTTACCTCCTCAATGTTGGGGTTTGTAGCACCAGGAAGACTGTGTGTGATTGCGTTGGAAAAGTGGATATTCCTTAATTGTAGAGCCTCCAACAATCAGTGATGTGGGTTGGAAGAGGGGAGGCACAGTCGAGGAGAGTGCTGCTTTTCTACAGCTGCACTGCTGTTAGTGACAGCTGGGTGCTGCTGCTGCTGAGGGGCAGCAATCTCCTCAGCAGGGGGACCTCCCGCCATCCTTGGGCCTGTGCGCCCACCTAAAGTCCTCCTGAGCACGGCCTCTTTCAGCAACCTACAGTGAGGAGAGGTAGAGGACCTGGGCGCTGGGGGGTGGGAGCGGCGCTCCAGTGATGGAAAGTCCTGCAAGTCAAGAATATCAAATCTGTTGGACGGCAGGAGGTCCATGGTTACAGGAGGAGGAGACAGGTGCTTGACCCTATGCTTAGCCTTGCTGGCTACAGTCCAGTGGTCCAGCTGGTGTGGGGATGTGCTCATTCCCTAGTGGATCATATCAAGCCTGTTGAGTCTTGGTGTCTGGTTTCGAGCAGCACACCACAAAACTTGTGCAGTTGTGTTTTTACATCTTAGAAATATATCAAAAATACAATCAATGTTAACTTTTAAGAACACTGAGATCATCTTACATGACTTAATATCATCTCGATCAACTCCAGACTGTCCAGAACTCAGATGCCAGGCTTTTAACATTAAGAAAGAAATGTGATCCCATCCCCCCAGTTTTAGCTTCATTAACTGGCTCCCAGTATTACTTTTAAAGCTCTTCATGGCCTCTCTCCCTGTTGTATTTCAGGCCTTTTAGTCCCATATGCACCAGCACGTACCTTGAGATTCTCGGGCAAAGGCCTGTTGTCTGTTCCAGAATCTCGACTGCAAACTGTCCCCTTTAGTTTTCAGTCGGGGCCCCGAGGCTCTGAAACACCCTGCCCGAATCAATACATAATAATAAACAATAGTTTCAATTAAGTCAGTTGTCAAAGTATAACATATTTGTGCTGATCTGAAATATCATTTTCCCATTAAAACAAATGCTTATCAAATCTACTACAACTAAATAAACCAAAGAAGCCCATTCATATTAGTAATACACATTATACTGATGTAACACATTTAGCCTCCTGAATAGATTTCCATTATTTGTTTTCCTTATTACATTCTTAAAAACATCATGTTCATCACTTCTTAACATCTCACACATTTTCATGGAGCTGATTTCATCATCAGCAAAACAACCTCCCTCTTTGCTATCTGCAGGTATGCATCCTATCCTCCTCGGTACATTCTTAAAACATAGTTTTTTACAACTTTCAATACATTTAAGTATTTCAGGACATTTTCAAAATGATGTAGCTGATTACAAGCAAAAACATTTTAGTATATCTTATACAGAAGTTGAAATGGGGAAGTGCTGCTGCTGTTTGAGTTGTTCAACTCTTGACCCACACTTTTTCCATGAGTTATGACATCTCTGCATTTGTCAGGGTTGTCAGGGACTCCTTTATTGGTCACACTGAATAAATGTCTCTTTCTTCATATCATATGTCAGTACATTTAAACATTATGGTGTCAACCCAAAGCACTAACTTCACATGGTGCTAGAGATTCACCAAACAACTCAGCCGCCTGGGTGCAGGCTGGAACTTATTCTTATTCTGATTAATGAATAAAGTTACAGAGTTGTTTAAACATCGTGATTGCGCAACATTATTTCAATGCTACAATGTGTCACAATGTGTTTTAGCAACTACACAGCAACATAAGTTTATAAGATGACTTTAGCAATGTATTCAGCAGTTTTACTTCAAGCAATATTATCTTATGAGATGATTCCTGGAAGTAAAAATTAAATAAATAAGAAGAATCATGAGATGGATTCTCTTGTTACGTTTTCTGTCAGAGTGAAGCACATTTAAACAGATATTCCTGCCAATTCTATCACCTTGAATTAAAGTTTATTTGTTGTTTTTAACAATTTCATTTTTGTGGATTTACAATAACAATGGAAACCCTGTAACTCACTCCCAGGCTTTCCTATTGCCTGTAAACAGGCGATCATTGAAGCACTCAGCTTGAAGAGAGTGAACGTTTCATCATCAGTTCCTGTTCCTATAAGTGGGTGGATGATTTATGCGCACATACAGATTCAGATAGGTCTAATGTCAGAGCCGATTCATGTATCATACAATTCAGCCGCTTGTGTTTCTGACATTGACCTGGTCATCATTAGAGGGTAACAATGACCAGTAAAATGTCATCTTATCTGTGTTCTTCAGCAGCTGCTACAGTATCACCATATTGCACCATGGATCCTGTCTGTTATCTAATAAACACTATCTGGAGAAAACAAGTTTATCTTAACTTAAAATCTTCATACATTCAACTTCCTCTTCTTCTTTTCAGGAGGTGAAACACATCATTGTCACAAATACACTGTCGAACTGGACACAGTGTGAACTCTGAAACTAAAAAAGTCACTATGATGAAGTTACATCATCCTAACACAGGAAGTAGCTGCAGCGTCTCTCTACTAAAGCACTAGTTTAGAAACTCAGTGAGTTCTGAGCATGAGAACAAGAGACAGAAGAAGGAGAGACTCAGAGAATCATGATGGTTGAGTTCAAATGGATTTCTTTATTTCTTACAGCGGTGCTTCAGTTTACAGGTAAGAATACATATATCACATATATAAATGGAAGGCACATTGTAAAAAATAACTTGATCAATATTATTAAAGATTCTTTATTAGCTACAAGAGACAATAATACAAAAACAAAACAGATAAAAGCATGAAAACATTGAAAAGACTAAAATACACGTTTAAGATAAATATAAAATTAGTAAAATACAATAAAATAAAAGGGATAAAATAAAGTCAAATAAGATCGGGAAAGGCTCTCCTATAAAAGTATGTTTTAAGAAGGGACTTAAAAGAGTTCACTGACTCAGCCGACCTGATTTCCTCAGGCAGGCTGTTCCAGAGCCTCGGGGCCCTGACAGCAAACGCTCTGTCCCCTTTAGTTTTCAGTCGAGACTCTGGAACAGACAACAGACCTCTGCCCGAGGATCTCAAGGTACGTGCTGGTGCGTATGGGACTAAAAGTTCAGAAATATAACAAGGCGAGAGGCCATGAAGAGCTTTA
>NW_025741805.1:0-7858 GCF_021292245.1 Micropterus dolomieu
CTTTTAGAGAATTCGACCAGCTCTTATCATGGCTGCCACTGAAATACTTCCGGTTCACTTCACTCAGTTAGGAACCTTCCTAAGCAAAAAAGACTTTTTGGACGCAGCCGTATATTGGTAAAGGTAAAGAGTTTTTTTTCCTTTGCAGTATCAATTTACTGTATGTCTTGTTTCCTCCGGTGCTGTTACCATGTTGCTGTAATTGTGATGTTTGCTACGGCTGTTTCACAAACAGTCCTCATCCACCTTTTAATTATTAAATGAATCCTCACATTAAATTATTGCAATAAACTCTGCAAAAATTGAATATATATATATATTTTCAAGTAATTATTATCTGATACCAGTAAGTAAACAGATACAGAATCCTCTGTCATGTTTATATGTAATTTTAAACTGTATTATTTATTTATATTATAAGACAGGAATGTCTGTTTTTGGAGCAATCCAGCAAATTAAATACCTGATATTATCCACACTGGCGATAGCATGGCAAAGCTTTTAATCCAGTGTTGATGTTGCACTGATAAAATGTCACAGCAGACAGGTGGACATCCTCCATCTGCAACAGTGACCAACCTAAATGTGAGTGTGGTCGGATCCTTTCTCAGCCCGCCATGTTTGTTTGTGTTCAGCTGTGCAGAGTCCCAGTCCGTTCCCCTCTACTTGGATGTGGACACCTCCTCTTTCTACACAGAGCTCAGTCTGGCACAGGTGGGAGCGCTCAGACAGTAAACACACACATTGTGTATGATAAGTCACACCCACTTCCAACCTAGCCTGTTACAGCAGCCTTGCCTGGACAATGCATTCTCTCACAAGGGTTGTCTTTTATATGTAGTTATAAAATGCTAGGTATCTATTACACTGATTGCATTTTTCCTTACCGATTACTTTTTTTTTTTCGTTTTTTTTTTTTAAGGTCTGACCCGCTGATTCCAATTTTGTTTCTTTCTATAAACTATATTTGACAGTGTACACAAACACTTTCTCCTAAACTGCAGCAACTTACAGGACCTTCTCTCACTAACACATCTCAAATTAAAAAGTGCTTCAGGTTAGGCTGCTGGACAGAGCTTTTTGTACAAATAAAATCTAACTGAAAATAAACTGCAGTATTAAGTAGGCCATAATTACAGGGGGCTATTTATATATTTTATTTGAAAATAGTCGGTGACTGTGCTGCTGTGTGACACCGTGCAGCGCAGCATGTGTAATGTTAAATGTGACCGACAGAAAATGTAATATTTGTGCTGCTTGGGTCCGGTCACCAGTCATGGCCGATTAAGCTGAAAACCTGCCAATTCCGGTCCCCAGCCGATCAATCGGTGCATCTATAGTATCTACTACTGCACTATAAAATAATTATTATTCTTTCAGATTTCAGCAGGTTAGTAGAAGCTCTGCCTTTACTGTGTGTAGGTGTAAGAGATTAGTTAGTGTCATGAATCTGGGTATTTTATCCAAAATGAAACTGGCTACAACTAATCCCTAATAATAATGGCTGCACAATAGAAATATACATTTTCTTTTCTTGACTTGGCATTAAGTTCCTAAATGGTGGTGATGATTTATTTAGTCACACAGTATTTGTCCCTAACACACCCAATACTGTACGACCGATCTAAACAACAGAGGCTAATGCTAATCAATGTTGTTGTGTTTTTGTATTCTACTCCCTGCATACACATGTCTGATAATCAGACTGCATTCCTGTTTAGTTTCACGGCATTATTCAGTCTGACAGTATGTTCATGTAAGCCTATTTCAATGTGGTAGGATGGTGATTTTGTTTTATTTTACCATAGCTAATCATCAGCAGTGAGCAATGTTTCCTTTCTGACCTCATTTCAGTCATTCATGTGAAAGCTTTCATGTGAAAAGCTGCTGCAGTGGTTGCAAGGAACGTTTGTCATGGTGATCGAATAAATATGCCAATGGAAGAATTATTGTCTCTGTAATCTGAGTGACGACACCCCTATTCTCAATCCCTCCTAACACCAGACCTATTTAAATCCCTGAAAAAAACTGCAGTTCTTGGCAGCCTACAGACACACACACACACACACACACCATCATCTATTGCCTTAGTGTGCACAGTTTATTCTGATGTTCTTGTTCTTATGTTCTTATTGTGTAAGCGTGACTTTAAGCTTAATCAATCACTCCGTGTGTCCTCAGGCGTCTCTGTGGTGTGTGACTGCTCTGTGGTTGACTCAGTCCATCCTGGCTTTCCTGCGGCTCTACCACTCTCACAGCCAGCACATCAGCGGGCCATGTCGTCCCCGAGAGAAGGAGCTGCTGCTGGGACACAGTCCATCTGAGAGCGGCTCCCCCTCACCTACTCCAGCAACAACCAACCTTTTAGTGTAACTGAGTGTGTATGAGGTAGTGATATAACTCCACCATCTAAATTTAGTTTTAAACCCAATTTTTTTACCACTCTACAGTTCTTACTACTGCATGTAGATTGAACTTCCAAGTAGGGCTGAATGATTTTGGGAAATAATCTTTTAACTAATATTGCAATTGCGATTTAATATGCAATTATCTTTTAAGCTCTTTATCTTCTATATTATTCAAAACAGACAAGCAATAAATCATTGTATGTTATGACCAACACAACATTGGATAGATTAAACATACACTGTTCTTTCCTGTAGGCCACGCCTATATGTTATGATAAAATTAGGTGATGCATGAATTGTGTGAATTAATATTCTAAGCAATGGTATCAAATTATAATGATTTCACAGAAAGGTAATTTGAGTCAAGTCATAACATAATATTATCAGGTAGGCCTACCTACAGATGACAAGAAAAACTAAATTAACCTTAGTGTGTTATACAGTAAGTGCTCAATACAAAACCCACAGTTCAACCACCAGTTAATTCGTCCTTATCTCGGTTCAAATCTCCACAAGAGTCCATCTCTCAACAAAAACCTCCTTTTCTGGATCCCAGCAAGCAAACAAACAAACAAAAATACTCAGACTGAGGTTTAATACAAAAGTTGGCCAACGAACTTAAACCAGGTGACGACTCTCATGTCTAATAGACAAACTTAGTGATTGTCCGATGCTGCTGATGAGCAGCGCAGTTGCGCACCAGGCTGTAACTCAGGAGAGACTGGGCCTCATTCGGACTGGTGAGTTTGGTTTGAAACGCCATCACAGATATTCCTTGAGCTGACTGGTGGCTGGCTGTGTGTGTGTGTGTGTGTGTGAGTGACACATTGCGTTTGTAATACGCTAACCATACTACACGTGTCTTTCTGTTGTGCATTTTCCCTGTCCACCAAAGTGGCGGATGGCCCGACGATTTCACCCACCACACCACTGCCAACAATTTACCCGCATTTGGCAGGTGCAAATTAAATTCTTTGTTTGACACTAAGGTTTCTGCGGTTCTGCCAAGCCTGATGCCATTGTACAGGTCAAGGTCCAGCTTAACTTGCGAAGTTGATGCTTCCTCTGAAGACTGCTTTACTCTCGAGTGTCACGTGACCAGAGTGTAATTGCAGCCTTTGCAATTAGAAAATCTTGTTTTATCATATCGGGATATTATCACAAATGCAATTAATCGTTCAGCCCTACTTCCACGTATGGTTTAGAAGATAACATTAAATGGATGTTTTTATTTTATATAATTGATATAATAGAGCCTGACCGATAAGTTGTGTATGTCAGCTGATAAGTAACAAGAAACTTGAGTATAGAAATGCCAAAGATGTGTCAGGTAATTTAGAAAGGGTTAAATATAGTCTGTCCTTTAAGAGAGCACTGACTTTTACACTGTAAAATCTTTTTCAATGTTGTCTCTTCATAGTAAAAAATGATCCTCCAATACTTCGTTAAAAGATTTTTTAAATCTCAAATATTGAAATTGGTACTGGACTCCAAAATCCAGCATTAGTCAGACTATATTATATAATGACATGATGTTTGAGCCAGGCCAACATCACTTACATGAAACTGTCATCCCAGTTTGCCCTGCCTCGTGCAAGCACCCATGACCTCACAGTGACACCACAACTTAGCCCCAGTTTGTGCCTCTTGAGTATTTATTACATTTGATAGTAAGGATCTATTTTTCTGAATGATAAAAAAAAAAAAAAAAAAATCCTCAAAGATTCCTGAAGAAATATTCAGTCCGCTGCATGATCAAAAAGATTTAGTTGTGACTTTATTCTGAGTTGGAGATATTCTGACAGCGACGATAAAAGAACTACAAGTGTCAACAAACTGTTGGCAAAATAGCTGCAAAGCTTCGATTACTGCATAAATGATTATATTAATTATTATATTAATTATTATAACACCAATACAATAGATTCAGCTAATTTAAAAGGATCTATACACCGTGTGTTTGTATCAAGCTCCAAATACATAACACAACAAAATAATCCAAATTAAGCTATTTTGTCTTGAAATAATCAATGTATAATAAATAAGTAACACTGCAAAATCAGAATAATGGGAGGTTTTGCTGTTCTCTACATATTGAATATTGTTTCATATGTATGGTTTGAAGAGTCTTAAAGGATTGTGGAAGTGTTGTTAAACAGGGAATTTATTTTTTCGGGAAAAACTGAGGCTTCGCTCTTGTGACTCCATTGTAACAATGTGCACTCACTGGGACTAAGCTCAGCACTGTGTTGGGACAAAAAGGGATTTTACAGAAGACAAAAGGAAACACTCATCAGAATAGCTGAAGCAGATGTATTCAGTGATCTAATAGCCACAGTGTTATCAGATGCTACTGCTTATCCCTGTCATTTGACCTCAAGCAACCAGATGGTGTTTTTCCTGCAGTCTGTTTAGAATATATTTAATATGCATGGTTGTTTACATTTCATCTGGAGTCTGACATTTTGCACAGTTGTGTCCTCATCAGGGAGAATATAGTTTTGTCGACTGTGAATATTCAGATGTAGCACTGAGGCGCTTTTATTGTGAAGCATGTGGTGAAGTGAAACTGAGCCACCGTGTACGAGAAACAGGCTCACTATGTGAGCATGACCTGAACGTTTCATTGTGTAACGGAAAAATCACTGCTGGCCTTCTCTGCTCTTGTGACGATTGTTATTATGATGCTGTTTGTCTGGACACTGCCACTCTCAGGGCGTTAATGAAGCAGTCAAATCTCCTCTACTTCTCTCCTTAGAGTATAATTTGGAGGTAAACCATCAAGGATCTGTGATGGTTTTTGTATTGAGAGAGATTTATGTGGAGCCCAAAAGGGTCAGTGAAGAGGAAAGAATTTACTAACTTTGCTGAGTTTTTAAAAAAACAAAAAAGTGATTCAAAGTTGTTTCTAAACTTCTTTCCTGTTATCATTGACCCGAGTGGTTGTAATGAAACACAGACAGCGGAGCAAGAAATCTGAAGTAAAGAGAGATGAGCCAATAATGTCACCTGAAATTAATTGTAATATATAAAATGTATTTTGTATTATAACTGCCAGTGGTCTTCACCTCTTATCTCTTATACCTGTTTGTGCTTATTCACATTCATGTTTATTGCATTTGTGTTTGTTGAATAAAAAGCTTCTCGTTATGAAAGAATGTTTCAGTTTAATACTTAAAACGTGCATCCTTTTAGAAAATTAACATGTCTGAATCATAAAAAAAGTAATAAAAACGGTTCATTATGTAAGGTCTTTATACACCACTGAAAACATAGTTAGGGATATTATATTGCACTTCTGTCAGTAGATCCTCCTAAATCAGAATCAGTTTTATTGCCAGGTATGTGTACACATACAAGGAATTTGACTCAGGATTGTACATTGCTCACGATGTGCTTACTTATACAATAATACCATAACACAATAATAAAATAATAATAAAATAAAATCAGACACGAACTACAGAATAGACAACACTAATATACACACTATGAACAAAACAATATAGACATATTGACAAATAGTGCAGTAATCAGAGTGCAAGAGAACTATTCTCATTATGTACATATTGAAGGTGGATATGATATACAGGTACACATACATGCATACATGTACACAGTGTGATGGAGCATAGTGCAAAGGATGCTGGAAAAAATAAATAAGACCTATGATCGTATGACCTGAGGTAGGTGTATTGGTATGCAGAATATACAATATGACATAGTATGAACATAGTATGAACAGCACTGAAATAGAAAATGGTGAATAAATAAGTGGAAACCAGTAAACAGGTGGCTGATTAGAGATAGAGTTACTGGGTTATTGCACAGGGATTGTTCCTGACACCGTGAGTCAGAAATCAGCTGTTCATCAGAGTGATGGCTTGTGGGAAGAAACTGCTTCTTTGTCTGTTGGTTTTGGTGTACAGTGCTCTGTAGCGCCTACCTGAAGTCCATGGTCATTTCTACAGTTTTGAGCGTGTTAAGCTCCAGGTTGTTCTGGCCGCACCAGAGAGCAAGCTGATCAACCTCCCGTCTGTAGGCCGACTCATCACCGTCCTGGATGAGGCCGTTGACCATTGTGTCGTCAGCGAACTACAGGAGTTTGACAGATGGGTCTCTTGAGGTGCAGTCGTTGGTGTAGAGGGAGAAGAGCAGTGGGGAGAGCACACTGCCCTCGGGGGCGTCGGTGCTGATAGTCCGGGTGCTGGATGTGATGTTTCCCAGCCTCACCTGCTGACTCCTGTCAGTCAGGAAGTCTGTGATCCACTGACAGGTGGAGGCTGGCACAGTGAGCTGGGTGAGTTTGGTACTGAGGATGTCCGGGATGATGGTGTTGAACGCCAAGCTGAAGTCCACAAACAGGATCCTTGCATATGTCCCTGGAGAGTTGAGGTATTGCAGGATGTGATGCAGACCCAAGTTGACAGCATCATCCACTGACCTGTTAGCCCTGCAGGCAAACTGCAGGGTGTCCAGCAGGGGGCCAGTAATGTCCTTCAGGTCCTTCAGTCTTTCAAAGGACTTCATGACTACAGATGTCAGGGCGATGGGCCTGTAGTCATTTAGTCCAGAGATGGACGGTTTTTTTGGGACCGGGATGACTGTGGAGCGTTTGAAGCAGGAGGGAACTTCACACAGCTCCAGTGATTTGTTGAAGATCTGAGTGAAGATGGGGGCCAGCTGGTCTGCACAGATTTTCAGGCACGATGGTGAAACACCGTCAGGTCCAGGAGCCTTCCTGATCTTCTGCCTTTGGAAGAGGTGGCTCACGTCCTCTTCACAGATCTTGAGTGCAGGTGAGAGGTCAGAGGGGGAAGGTGACTGTTTGAAGATGGTGTTGGAGTGGGGGAGAGGTGTGACTCTGGGTTTTTCAAACCTACAGTAGAAACCATTCAGCTCGTCTGCCAGTCGTTGAGTACCAGCAGTGTTGGGGGATGGTCTCTTGTATTTTGTGAGTGTCCGTAGGCTTCTCCACAACAACGCAGGGTTGTTGGCTGCAAAGCTGTTATTTAGCTTTTCAGCACAGCACCTCTTTGCAGCTTTGACTTCTTTAGTCATTGTGTTCCTGGCCTGGTTGTATAAGACTCTGTCCCCACTTCTGAAGGCCTCCTCCTTGGTCTGACGAAGCTGCCTGAGTTTTGCTGTGAACCAGGGTTTTTGGTTGTTGTCTGTGCAGAAGGTTTTAGTCAGCACACACATGTCCTCACAAAAACTGATGTAAGATGTCACAGTGTCAGTTAGTTCCCCTTCGAGGGAACTCGAACTGCGTCGGTTACGACACTATGGGAACGCCTCTAGGCGTAGCAGGTCTGAACGTGAATGAAATCACTCCAATCCTATTGGTTTGTTGCTAGAACGGTAAGGTGTGACGGAATAACCGGAGGAGTATAAAGCACACCTGTACACACTCATCATTAGCTTTTTTCTATTCAGCAGGCGCTCTGTAT
>NW_025741806.1:0-13446 GCF_021292245.1 Micropterus dolomieu
CTGCTACAGTTCTGGAGCACATGTTGACTACAGAGCAGAGAGGAGAGCTGCCCAAGACCCTGACTGACCTGTACTCACACTTCCTGCTGGTTCAGATAAAGAGGAAGAAGCAGAAGTACGATGAGGGACATGAGACGAGTCCACAGGAGCTGACGGAGGCTGACAGGGAGGTTCTTCTGAAGCTGGGGAGGCTGGCGTTTGAACAGCTGGAGAAAGGAAACATCATGTTCTACCAAGAAGACCTGGAGCAGTGTGGTCTTGATGTCACAGAGGCCTCGGTGTACTCAGGAGTTTGTACAGAGATCTTCAAAAGAGAGAGTGTGATCTTCCAGAAAACGGTCTACTGCTTTGTTCATCTGAGCGTTCAGGAGTTTCTGGCTGCAGTCTACATGTTCCACTGTTACACCAGCAGGAACTCAGAGGGACTGGAGGACTTCCTGGGGAAAGACTGGGACAGTGAAAACAGTGACTGTTTCCTGAAAGATGACAATAATCATGATTACCCTTCCGTGGATGTCTTCCTGGTGAGAGCCATGAAGAAATCTCTCAAAAGTATAAGTGGCCACCTGGACCTGTTTGTTCGCTTCCTTCATGGCCTCTCTCTGGAGTCCAACCAGAGACTCTTAGGAGGCCTGCTGGGTCAGACAAAGACCAGTTCAAGAACCATCCAGAGAGCCATCAACAACCTGAAGGAGATGAACAGTGGTGAGATCTCTCCTGACAGAAGCATCAACATCTTCCACTGTCTGACGGAGATGAACGACCACTCAGTACATCAGGAGATTCAAGAGTTCCTGAAGTCAGAGAACAGATCAGAGAAGAAACTCTCTGACATCCACTGCTCAGCTCTGGCCTACATGCTGCAGATATCAGAGGAGGTTCTGGATGAGTTGGACCTGAAGAAGTACAGCACATCAGAGGAGGGACGACTGAGACTGATTCCAGCTGTGAGGAACTGCCAAAGAGCTCGGTAAGTCCAGATATGAATGACAACAATAGTATTTAACATTTGGAGCCATCATTATTGGTTTGTTGTATTGCGTATTGGATTGTGTAGCCATTGTATCGTTAATCTCTGTTAAGCTGTAATAGTCACAATTTCAAATCTTACAGACTTTCTGGGTGTGGACTCACAGAAATTCACTGTGAAGTCCTGTTATCGGCTCTGCAGTCCAACCCATCACATCTGATAGAACTGGACCTGGGTTATAACACTCACCTGAAAGATTCAGGAGTTGAATGGCTCTCTGCAGGACTGAAGAGTCCACACTGTGGGCTGGAGACTCTGAGGTGCAGAATCTTGTCCCATTCACTTTGAAGGTCTACACGAACATCAACGGTGATTTGATAAAGTTTTCCTTTCTTTGCAGGCTGACAGATTGTCAGATCACAGTTGAAGCCTGTGCTTCTCTGATCTCAGCTCTGAAGTCTAACCCCTTCCATCTAAGAGAGTTGGACCTGAGTAAGAATTTTGTGCAAGATTCAGGAGTGAAGACGTTTTCTGATTTTCTACACTCGCCAGACTGTAGACTGAAGACTCTGAGGTCAGACTTCCAGATTCTTTATAAATCACGGAAAATGTGTGAGGAAATCACATTAATTTAGTTCTGTTGATGTAAAGTAAGGAGAATTTTCTCCTTGTATGCTTGGGATCCTGTTGCGTTACAATAAGCCTCTCCCACACTTTGAATAGTAAAAAAAAAGAAGGAAAAACCTTTATCTATATGTAGTTTTTTTATTGCCTATTTGTGAACAGGTTGTTACTTCACAAAACTTTTTGTACTTCACATAACCTTTATGTGCTGAAGCCTGTCAGACTAAAAGGATATGATTGCTTAAGACAATGTTGGTCAAAAACACGGTCAACTTCAAAAATGTGTTTGAGTCATGGAGAGACCTTCAATTAGTTTTGGATATAAAAAACAACCCAGAGTAGGCTTTCATCCTATTGGACAGGTAAACTAACATTACTGCAACCATGTGAAATGCATTGTGATGTTGTGCTTTAGTTAACGTTAACTTGCCTGGTAATGTTAACAGTTGTTAACATTATCCGTTGCAAAATATTATAGTTGTAACATTATGGCTTGCCACATTACTTCATCAGCTAACGCAATTAGGGCTGCAGCTAACGATGATTTTAGTACTTGAAGCTTCTACAGAATATTTCATCGATTCATTGATGCCTCGTTAAAAAAGCACTTTTGCTTGGCTGTGACGTTACAACTATGGTTGCCACCGGTCCTTTAAAATACAGAATCTAAATAGTCCGTCCCGTTTTGAATCAATATGGGTGGGATGATTTGCATGGGATAAACCGCGTCCCGGGTTTGTCTTTAATGCAGCTTCCCATGCAAATCCCACCCGCATTCTGTGAAGACTTGTCCTTTTCTACCCCTGATTGGGAAATATTCGTGGCAATATTCACTGCCATTTTTGGTTTGATTAATACAGTCAGTTTCAGGGCTAATGGGAGTCAGATAAGGGCGGCAAAAGTGTGAGAAATCAAATAACCTACTTGATGAGTATCAAGCCACTGTAACTGCACAATTTGTCGGCCAGTGTTCTGTGTGGTGCACATTGGCCTGTCAGACGTGTGACAGCATGCCGAGGCAGTGTAATGTTTTACGGTGGACGGACGGTAACATTACAGAGTTGTTGTTTTCTTTTAGCTTGACTATCATAAGTGCAATAAACAACAGTAATAAATGTTCGTGTGAAACAGTGTGCTATATAGTTATATGGATTAAACAAAGCCTTGATGCAAAGAATTTGCGTCGATGCATTTTAGTATTTGAATTAATCGATTTAATTGATGAATCGTTTGAGCCCTAAATGCAATCTATATAACTATCTACTTACTAAAGTGTTGATTTTAACCTGCAAGAAATAAAGTAATGGTAAAGAGCAAATGTGGAGCGATTTCTGCCGATGTTTGCTTTCGGAATGTGCCATTTAGATTAATTGTTGCTATACCAATACTCAGGTACAGAGCTTCTTTACCATTCTCAGTCGCTGTAATTTATGTGACCACATATTATACACTAATGCAACATAACGGTGCAGAACAACACTACAGTATTGTTACTTACTGCAGTCTAACTGGTATAGCAGCACAAGAAAACTTGAATGGCAAAAGTGTCACCTCGAATAGTGCCATCAGGCCAACTGCAGGCTCATCAGCCAGGAACAACCCTTCACAGATGTTTTGCTCCATTATTCCTGGAACATCTTGGGATGGTGAAGAAATGGTAGGGATGCCCCCTAGTAGTAGAACATAATATGCCTAAGACCTTTGCCTACCACACGGCACACACAGCCAGCTCCCTCATGGTCTTTCTCAACTTTGCCCCCTTGATGCTCATGGTCTTCAGGAAGCACTGGGTGGATGATTACAATGCTGATGTATCAAGCTTATAAAAATATTACTGTAATGTAGCAGTGTGAATTTACCTGAGTTTCCAGCATTATGTGTGATGCTGTTTCCTGTTATGTCTCTGTTTTAGCTCATGCTTGGAAACATAGTAGTTGCAATCTGAAACCTTATCACTAGAGGCCACTGAAAACTACACATGGCCCCTTAAAAGGTCCTATGTTATGCTTAATTTTAGGCTCATACTTTTATTTTGGGTGTCTACATGCTTTATTGATCAAAAAACACATTCTTTTTCTCATACTGTTTGCTGCTTGAGCTCCTCTATTCACCTTTTGTCTGAACACTCTTAACACTTTTAAGATACTGACGTTTTCCCACTCTGATTGGCCAACTTTCCAAAGCCTTGCAGAGGGGCAGAAACTAACAGGCACAGCACAGAATTGGTGGAGATAAGGCCTGATAATCAGTGAGACTAGGCCTCACTGATTTCTAAAAAAAAAAAAAAAACTTTATTCCCTGGTTTTGGTGAAACTGGGTTGGATTTTATGCAGAAAATGTTTTTTTCTGTTTTTCCCTCTGTCCTTGAGCTGCTCTGCCTCAACTTTTGGGGATTCGTGGTGTATGTTAGTTACCAGTTACTTTACCCGTTAACTACTGCTAACAATAGCTGCGACTAGCTAATAAGCTCACCAATGACACTATCATAAAATACAGTCTGCATTATCATCTCTAATTCTTAATTCTTATGTAAGTGAATGCAATGTAATCTGGGTTGAATAAAGCAGTTGTCATACATTGTTGGGGAATTGGGAATTGTTGGATCTCGTCCCTGCTCAATATAAAACGTGCAATGAGAGGACTTTTTTTTCATGGATTGGTGCTACATAAATAAAAGTGAAACTGAATGCATTTGAAATAACACCTGGATTTTAACATTTACCTGGGCAGTTAAAACTTCTGAATTCCAGAGTGAAAACAACAGACTTAAAATGAAATAATGAACTCTATATTTATGTTAATATGTATCTCTATAAAAACTTATCCTCTATTTCATGAGGACTGAAGAGTCCACACTGTATTTTATGTAAGCACCAGTATTGACTAACAATTACATAAAATATGGATATAATGGGTGGTGCCATCTACTGCAGTGAAGGGCTGAAGGAAATCCTTTGCTGGGCAGATCCATTCTTCATGTCAACAATGGAAGCAAATTCAAATGGCATGTTTGCACACACAGAAAAAGAACGAGAATGTGTGTTTTTTCATAGTTTAGACACACATTTAAATTTGAAAAGACATGGAAAAAGTGGATTTTGTATCATATGGCACATTTAATGCTTAAGGTTTCATGCTGTGTTCTCTATTTAGATTAAGATCCTGCAGTTTATCAGAGTTGAGCTGTGCTTCTCTGGCCTCAGCTCTGAAGTCTAACCCCTCCCATCTGAGAGAGCTGGACCTGACCGACAACGAGCTGCAGGATTCAGGAGTGAAGCTGCTGTCTGCTGGACTGGAGAGTCCCCACTGTAGACTGGAGACTCTGAGGTTTTGCATCTTAACATGCCAAAGGGGTTACCCTTTCTTCTTAAACATGTGGTTGCTATAAAGCTGTAGGTAGCTGTTTTCTCTGTTGGAGTATTTTCTTTTGTCCTTTTCAGCATTTGTGGGGATAATAATAATGTTAAGCCAGCATAAACAAATCACAGTTTTAGCAGTTAGAAGTAAGAAAGCCAATAAGCAAATTTCTCAAAATGTATGAGGATTCCTTTGACTAACTGCAGCAATTAATTACAAACAAAAACATATGTACTGTTAGAGATCAGCTGTGCTTCTCTAAACTGAGTGTTTATCCCATATTACAGACTTAGTTGCTGTGAACTGACACAGATTAGCTGTGCTTCTCTGGCCTCAGCTCTGAAGTCCAACCCCTCCCATCTGAGAGAGCTGGACCTGAGTAAAAACAAACTGCAGGATTCAGGAGTGAAGCTGCTGTGTGATTTTCTGGAGAGTCCACACTGCAGACTGGAGACTCTGAGGTCAGACACCATATTTTCCTTCTGTGCTAAGGTTAATATGATGTGAACGTTGTGGCGACACTAAACTGCAGACAAAAAGCTGATTTTATACGGATCCACACACTGTGTAGCGGGTTGCTCATTAATCAGAAGGTCGGCGGTTCAATCCCCGGCTCCTCCAGGCTGCATGTCGAAGTGCCCTTGGGCAAGATACTGAACCCCAAATTGCCCCTGGCTATGAATGTGTGTGAATGTTAGTTTCTGTTTGAGCACTTAGGTTCAGTGTGTGAATGGTGAATACAATGTAGTGTAAAAGCGCTTTGAGTGGTCGAAAAGACTAGAGAGGCGCTATACAAATACGGAACATTTAAATTTACACTGAGTATCTTAATCAACTGCATAGGAGAAGTGCAGAAGTGCAAACCCTGTTCACATGCAATTTTAATGCTCTATTTTTCTGCATATTTGGTCATATGTTAGCTCCAAGTTCCTGTCCAGAGTTGTGGCGCACCAGTCCATATTGCAAACATAGCTAGTGGTGATGGCGCATAGATAAGATGCTTCCCTTTGGTGTGGGAGACCTGGATTCGATTCCCACTGTGAGACATCCACCCTTGTGTCCCTGAGCAAGACACTTAACCCCTCGTTGCTCCAGAGGCGTGCGACCTCTGAGATGTATAGCAATTGTAAGTCGCTTTGGATAAAAGCGTCAGCTAAATGAATAAATGTAATGTAAACCAAAGTCTGTCACTTGCAAAGCAACAAATCAACATGAGTCCAACTGTTACTGGCAGTGACCTCTGAATCAATTCTACATCCGACCTGTTACAGAAAGATCTGGTCTGTATATCAAACAGTGCAGTACAGGCAGTGTAGGCAAAGCTTAGGGCACTGTAGGAATGAACAACAAATTATAAAAATAAATGTTTTAGAACTCTTCTGACTAGGGATGCAACTATATATTATTTTTTTAATCGACTACTCTTGTCTATTGTTTTGTTCGATTTGTTGATGGTCAACGATTATTTTTGTAACCCCCTAACACTAATTAAACCATCTACCTAATTAAAATATTTCAAGTGAAATACTGATATACTCCACAGACTAACTAGCTACCATTAGGTGGGCAAAGTTTACTTTTTAGAATGAACACTAGTATTAACGCGAGGGGAAAAAAATAAGGAAGAAGATGAGACAGGGTAGCCTACTCTTATAATATATATTATATATAATATATGTCAATGATTTACTATTTAACGCTCTGTGTAACTGTGGGACCATTTGGCTCTGTAAGCGTCACTTTCTGGCTGGCTCACTAACTATCTCTGCTGGCGAACTTCTCAATCCTGAAAACATTTGAGCACATTTTCAATTCACCATCAACTTTCGTAAAACCATGCCAGTACTCAAAATCTACACAGATGATTTCTCGTCTCAAAACTAGGAATATTCTCAACGGGATTGCTATCTCAACCATATACAAAATTTATGGAAAGACTTATGGACAATGAAATTCCTTGTCAATTAATTTTTATAATCAACGTCAATTATGCTGACTAATCATTTACAAGCAGGATTTCTAAATTTTATAAATTACTACTGTCTTTTTCATTTAGACTGGTGCTCTGCAGGTTGTCAGACATCAGCTGTGCTTCTATGGCCTCAGCTCTGAAGTCCAACCCCTCACATCTGAGAGAGCTGGACCTGAGTAAAAACAGCCTGCAGGATTCAGGAGTGAGGCTGCTGTCTGCTGGACTGGAGAGTCCACACTGGAGACTGGAGACTCTCAGGTCAGCTGGCAGAATGTCATTCACTTGCAGATTTAAAATGAGTAAAGGTATATTACATATTTTATTACTTGTGTATAGGTGGCAGCTCAAAAGATGGTGCGCGATGAAGATTGTATGTACAGTGTGAGTAACTGAGTGTTTATCCCATATTACAGACTTAGTTTCTGTGAACTGACACGGATTAGCTGTGCTTCTCTGGCATCGGCTCTGAAGTCCAACCCCTCCCATCTGAGAGAACTGGACCTGAGTGACAACACGCTACAGGATTCAGGAGTGAAGCAGCTGTCTGCTGGACTGGAGAGTCCACACTGTAGACTGGCAACACTGAGGTAGATTGTTTCCCCCCCCCCTCAAGCTTTACTCTAGGTGCAGTCTTAAAAAAAATGTCAACATAAATTTCTCTAGGTTGAAAAGCTGTCGGATCACAGATGAAGGATGTACTAATTTGGCATCAGCATTGAAGTCCAACCCATCCCATCTGAGAGAGCTGGACCTGAGTAAAAACAGCCTGCAGGATTCAGGAGTGAAGCTGCTGTTTGCAGAACTGGAAAGTCCATACTGCAAATTGACACTTTGAAGTAAGTGTCCTCAGGTGGCTCAAGCCCAGATGTGTAGAGAGGAGTAACAAATATACATGAAAACTGGGCCTAAAGAAACAGGAGACACCTTATGTGCAAAAAATTAAAGATATTTATTAACAATTAAACAATACTCATACAGTAACACGAAGAACTACATGACCATAAGATCAGAATATATAGGTTTTAAATAAAAACACTTTTAACACCCTCTCTCCTCCAAGGGAGTATTTAGGAGAAGACTGGATGCAGATGAATTAAGAGATTAAAGTGATGTGTGGTAATTGCAGAAATGCAAACTTAATTATTACAGGATCACCTTGAGGTCAGAGAGTGTCATTATATATGCCTACCTAGAGTGAAATTCGCAACCCACCTGCCCATTGTTGTTTCCAAGGTTTAAGGGTTTTGCTGCATAAACACTTTTTAGCAGAGAAAAATAACAGGAAATGTTCATGGGATCCAAGTAGAACAGAAAAACTGACTCAGTGAGTAATTGAAAACACACCACATGGATAAAATCACCATTCTTGGCAATTGGGACTTGGTGAAATGGGGATTTGAACTCTGATCCTTCCCAAGAGTAGGTGACTGAACCACTGGTGACAGTTGGCTTTTATTCACCTTCTCACAAATTGAGGCAATAAAATCACATGTCTTAGAATGATAATTTTGTGGGTGTTGTAAACTCAGGTCTGAAAAAATAGTCTGCAATACGAGGGCAAATTTAATGTAGTGTAATAAAGATTCGACATTTCAAACTCAATTTTCAGAGTTTTAAAACTTTTTTTCACACTTTCGCACAGCACTTTTCAGATTACCATTTACAATGTTTCAAACCTGGAAAACAAACTAATACACCATATAATTCGACCTTTTGTTCGTTTGCATGCCTGGGCCCCCACCTCACTCAGGCTTGGACCCCTAAGAGACTAAGTGCAGGAAGTTTGTATGCTAGCCTGCCGGGTTAGTTTCATTATCTTGCTGAGCTTCTTTCTATGTATTTCATCTCAGGATAGTTTATCATTTCTATCAGTAAAGAGTTAAAGAGTTTATTGAAAAGCTTTATTAGCACCATCGACTCTGAACTCTGTGTAAACACGGAGTAGTTTATACTCTGATAGAGGAGCTTTAATAAAATAGGATGGTTTGAAATGAATTGATTTTGTTTATTGTTTTGTTAATTGCATGTGTGTACAGGCCTTAAGTAAAAGCATATGTCTGCTGTGTGTTGTCTTGTCTCTGTCAGATAGCAGTTATCTCCGGATGGTATCAGAGGGCTGAGGTGTGTTCAGGAGCTGCAGATGAACTCAACACTTTCTGAGATTCTGAATTTTGAACTGGAATAACACCCCAACAGGACAGATCCAGTTTCTTTCCACAAGAAAAAGTTTCTGCTTAATTAACTTAAACTTATTTTTTAGACATTTCTAAGATAAAATAAGCTTTTTGAAAGCAAACATTTTCAGATCTGGGAAGTTTAAAGAGGTCATATTTTGCTTTTTGGCTTTTCCCCTCTCCTTTATTGTTATATACCTTTTTTGTGCATGTAACAGGTTTGCAAAGTGAAAAAGCCCAAAGTCCAGAAAACTCTGCTCTGAACTGCCTGAAAACAGCTCGTTTGTAATCCAGCCGCTTCCCTTTCATCCCGGCGACTTTATGGATACAGATTAATAGTTCACCGCTCTGAAACTCTCGCTCCAGTGCGTGTTGCCGAGCCGGTCGGCAACACGTACGGCTGAACCCGAGCCGTTTACCGGCTTCTCGCTGACCCGCCCTTCTCTGCTTCTGATTGGCTAGTAGTCCTTACATTTACATTTACTCATTTGGCAGATGCTTTTATCCAAAACGATTTGAGGAACAACATACAATCATATCACATCAATGGGGTAGATACCTAGGGAAGGAAGTAAGAGTTAACAAAAAAAGTGCAATAATAATTGTAAGGGGATAGAAGAAGAAGAGCACAGGAAGTGCATGTTGGTTCTCAGTGAGAGAGGGACGCCGCTGCTCTGATGGCGTAGTAGCTCGTTCCACCATCGTGGGGTCACAGATGAGAACAGCTGTGACTAATAGTCCTTAACTAGGAACTGAGCATGTGCAACTCCCAACAAAGATCATTTAACCCCTGAATAAGATTTTTAACCTGAAAATGAGCAGAATATGACCTCTTTGAAAGTCTGTAGCTAATATATTAATATTTATTGTTTATAGTCATTTCGCTCTGCAGTGACAGTGTGTAAACTGGACAAGTTTCCTCTGACAGAATAAAACTGACTAACTGCTGAGCCTAAAGGAAATAAAACAAAAACACAACACATTACAGAGAAAAATCAAGATATTTTATTCATGTTTTTAAGCAACAGATACAGAACATTTATGATGCTGAGGGTGGACGGGTCTCTGCTCAGGACTTTAAGTCGTGTTAAAGTCTAAAGTTTGTTTCAGCTAAAATAAAACAAGCTAAATATTATTTCTTGCTGTGAGAGAAATCCTCTATAAATTAGCTTAAATAAAACTCCTCCTCTCTGACTCGGTTTCATTCTGCTGCCACCTGCTGTTTACATTAAAATACTACATTACCCAGAATCCCCACAGACAACATTTTATAAGCCAAAGGTTCAGGAGGCGATCAGGTTCAGTCTTACAGGGATATTAAATGTGACTTATTGAAATAGAGCCGCGCCCTACAGTCTCACTGTGAATCTCACGTGAACACAACTAGAAACTACAAATACTTTAACAATAAAATCTATCTTTGTACAGATTCTTTAGAAAGTTTACACCAAAATAACAAAACATCTCTATAAAACGTACACATCTTTCCATACGCAGAGACTAAGATTATATATCAGAATCAATATAATACAGGTCCAGCAGATAAACAGGGTCTCAGTGAAACTATTTTATAATGATTTATTGATCTAAAACTCTCAACCAATCAGGAGCTGAGGCTCAAATGAAAGGCACCATGACGACGTGATGGTAAAATGTTAATTATATGTAAAGTTTACATGATGATGGTTTTAAATGGCTCTTCATTAAATAAAATATTTATCTGTACATCTCTGTGTAATTCTTTTAGTCCTGTTTCTTTAGTTTAAAAACCAAAAAAACAAGTCGTTTTTTTTTTTTTTCTGTTTTAAACCCAAAAGGAAAAACAAAGCTGCAGCGTTTTGTTCTGTCTGTGACGGCTGTTGGATCCCTACTGGTTTTCAAACTAACTGGCTGCTGTTAGCAACAGCTGTGGTCTGAGTCGGGCTTCATCCCTCTGCAGCCGCACCAGGTCGCTCCTGCGACCTCGATGTCACGCTGCTGCCTCCTCCTCCTCCTCCTCCTCCTCCTCCTCCTCCTCCTCTCCTTCGCCTGTCTCTTCTGGCTCCCCCTGCTGGCAGGTCTCAGCAGTCTCCGTGTCCTCACAGCTAGTCTCTGTTTCTTTACTCATCTCCTGGTCCTGGTCCGGTTCAGGTTTGCTTTCGGTCTCTGCACATAACTCCAGTTCCTGGTCCTGGTTCTCAGTCTCTGCACAGGACTCCAGTCCCTGGTCCTGGTCCTGGTCTGGTTCAGGTTTGCTTTCTGTCTCTGCACATAACTCCAGTCCCTGGTCCTGGTCCTGAGTCTCTGCACATAACTCCAGTCCCTGGTCCTGGTTCTCAGTCTCTGCACAGGACTCCAGTCCCTGGTCCTGGTCCTGGTCTGGTTCAGGTTTGCTTTCTGTCTCTGCACATAACTCCAGTCCCTGGTCCTGGTTCTCAGTCTCTGCACAGGACTCCAGTCCCTGGTCCTGGTCCTGGTCTGGTTCAGGTTTGCTTTCTGTCTCTGCACATAACTCCAGTCCCTGGTCCTGGTCCTGGTCTGGTTCAGGTTTGCTTTCTGTCTCTGCACATAACTCCAGTCCCTGGTCCTGGTCCTGAGTTTCTGCACGTAACTCCAGTCCCTGGTCCTGGTCCTGACCCTCTGCACATGACTCCAGTCCATGGTCCTGGTCTGGTTCAGGTTTGCTTTCGGTCTCTGCACATAACTCCAGTCCCTGGTCCTGAGCCTCTGCACAGGACTTCAGTCCCTGGTCCTGAGTCTCTGCACAGGACTCCAGTCCCTGGTCCTGGTCTTGAGTCTCTGCACAGGACTCCAGTCCCTGGTCCTGATCATGGCTCGGTTCAGGTTTGCTTTCTGTCTCAGTACTAGGCTCCAGTCTCTGGTCCTTGTCCTGATCTAGTTCAGGATTACATGCTGTCTCTGGTTCTGTTGAGTCCACAGCTGCTGGCTGATGGGGGAGAGACTCCTTCCTCCTCAGACCTGCAGACAGACAGATACACAACGTGAACAGGGGCACATTCAGACCAGGAGAGTCCGCTAGTCGACCTGCTTTGTTCCGGAACAAATAAAATGTTGATTTCTTTAGTTTGTCCTTTTAGCAAGTGAACCAGAATTTGTAAAGAAAACCACACGTGTCCTCTGAGAGTCCTGATCCTGTTGGTGCGAATAACCGCAGAGTGGCGGGACTTGAATACATAAGGGCTGTAGCTGCGTGCTCGCCAGAGGCCGTCTGTCTCGCACTTGAGACTCTGGGTGTGTTTCTGTGTGCGTACCTGCGGGCGTCAGCACCAGCGCCTGCAGGATGTCGGACAGAGAGACGATGCCGACGATACGAGACTCATCGTCAACGACTACCAGCCTGTGAACCTGCAACACACACACACACGTGTTGATCAGCAGCAGGAGAGCCTCCCGTCCCTGAAGCCTCCTCACCCGACCTCTAAGGTCGTCATCAATTCATAATTATCAATTTAATGTCTGATAATTGATCCTGAATTCTAGTTTCAGTAAAATGACCACTGTGTTTCCTCATGCGGGAGCTGTTGGGTCTCAGAGTTCGTTCTAGGGCTGCTCTGTAGAAAAGATAACTTGCTGAACTATAAATAAAATAAATAACATATCAAAAAGCTTCAATGTTTCACTTGGTCATTAATCAGTTATTGGACATAAACGTGTAATAACATCTCTGTTTGTGACCTCGGCCTTCACGATGCGGTCCATGATGGTCTCCAGAGTTTCCAGCTTGTTGCACTTCATGACGCCCTCAAAGTACTGCGACCTGTGTCTGAGAGCCTGCGTCACCGTCACGTCCAGGTTGTTGTACGTCTTCTCCGCCGCCAGGTTCTGCACACACGGATCACACTCAGGTCTCCCACAGACAGTGAACACAACCCTGACCTTTAACCCGGCGTCACGCAGCTACTCACAATGACGTCGAACTTGGAGTAGATGTCCACCACTTTACCTGCGGACACACAAGGAGACGACACGTTCACACCGAGCGGCCGCCGCCTGCGGGCACGAGAGCAAAGCTTAACTGTGTCGTTAGCGACGGTTACCGTTGTGGTCGACGACGGGCAGGGCGGAGACGCGGCGGTGTGTGAAGACGGACAGCGCCGTGATGAGCGGCGTGTCCGGGTGGATGAAGGCGATGTTGGCGTACGTCCCCACCGCCAACTCCTCCAGAGTCTGCTTCATGAAGGCCGGCATGGGCATCTCGCACACCTGATGCACGTGATCAAAACACACACACACACACGCACAAAACACACACACACACGCACAAAACACACACACAAAAAACACACACACACACACACACACACACAAAACACACACACGCACACACACACACAAAACACACACAAAAC
>NW_025741806.1:13466-16291 GCF_021292245.1 Micropterus dolomieu
ACACACACGCGCACAAAACACACACACACACGCACACGCACACACACACACAAAACACACACACACACACACACACACACAAAACACACACACGCACACGCACAAAACACACACACACACGCACAAAACACACACACAAAACACACACACGCACAAAACACACACACACGCACAAAACACACACACACACGCACACAAAACACACACGCGCACAAAACACACACACACACGCACAAAACACACACACACACGCACACGCACACACACACACAAAACACACACACACACACACACACACACAAAACACACACGCGCACACGCACAAAACACACACACACACGCACAAAACACACACACAAAACACACACACACACGCACAAAACACACACACAAAACACACACACGCACACGCACAAAACACACACACACGCACACACACACACACAAAACACACACACGCACACGCACACACACAAAACACACACACGCACACGCACAAAACACACACACACACGCACAAAACACACACACAAAACACACACACGCACAAAACACACACACACGCACACGCACAAAACACACACACACACACACACACAAAACACACACACGCACACGCACAAAACACACACACACACGCACAAAACACACACACACACACACGCACACACACACATTAAGAGCTGCAGGTCATCAGAAACAGTTTCATTCATTCATTCATCTGTATTCAGCCGTCTGTCCACCAGGGGGAGCTGCTGCACGCTTTCTACACTGACTACACAAACATAATACACGTGTAGTACAGCGTGTACACAGGTAACGTGTAGTACAGTTTGTACACAGGTAACGTGTAGTACAGTTTGTACACAGGTAATGTGTAGTACAGCGTGTACACAGGTAACGTGTAGTACAGCGTGTACACAGGTAACGTGTAGTACAGCGTGTACACAGGTAACGTGTAGTACAGCGTGTACACAGGTAACGTGTAGTACAGTTTGTACACAGGTAACGTGTAGTACAGTTTGTACACAGGTAATGTGTAGTACAGCGTGTACACAGGTAACGTGTAGTACAGTTTGTACACAGGTAATGTGTAGTACAGCGTGTACACAGGTAATGTGTAGTACAGTTTGTACACAGGTAACGTGTAGTACAGTTTGTACACAGGTAATGTGTAGTACAGCGTGTACACAGGTAACGTGTAGTACAGTTTGTACTGAGGTGTGAATATTTACTCACAAAGAGCTGCAGGAACTTGAGGATCCTCTTGTGAGTCAGGATGTAGAGAGCGTTCCCGCTGACCGGGTCGATGACGGGAAGACGATGGATCTTGTTCTTTATCAGCGAGTACACGGCCTCAAATATACTGAGGGGGGGGGGTTAGTTACAGCAATGTTTTATCTCTCCTCCTCTCCTCTCCACTACCTTTCCTCTTCTCCTTGTCTCCTCTTCTCATCTTGATTCCTCTCCTCTCCTAGTGTCCTCATCTCCCCTTCTCTCCTTTCTTGTTTCCTTTCTTTGTCTCTTCTCCTCATCTTGATTCCTCTCCTCTCCTAGTGTCCTCATCTCCCCTTCTCTCCTTTCTTGTTTCCTTTCTTTGTCTCCTCTCCTCATCTTGATTCCTCTCCTCTCCTAGTCTCCTCATCTCCCCTTCTCTCCTATCTTGTTTCCTTTCCTTGTCTCCTCTCCTAGTCTCCTCATCTCCCCTTCTCTCCTTTCTTGTTTCCTTTCTTTGTCTCCTCTCCTCATCTTGATTCCTCTCCTCTCCTAGTCTCCTCATCTCCCCTTCTCTCCTTTCCTTTCCTTGTCTCCTCTCCTCATCTTGATTCCTCTCCTCTCCTAGTCGCCTCATCAGCCCTTCTCTCCTTTCTTGTTTCCTTGTCTCTTCTCCTCATCTTGATTCCTCTCCTCTCCTAGTCGCCTCATCAGCCCTTCTCTCCTTTCTTGTTTCCTTGTCTCTTCTCCTCATCTTGATTCCTCTCCTCTCCTAATCTCCTCATCACCCCTTCTCTCCTTTCTTGTTTCCTTGTCTCTTCTCCTCATCTTGATTCCTCTCCTCTCCTAATCTCCTCATCACCCCTTCTCTCCTTTCTTGTTTCCTTTCCTTGTCTCCTCTCCTCATCTTGATTCCTCTCCTCGTCTCCTCATCACCCCTTCTCTCCTTTCTTGTTTCCTTTCCTTGTCTCTGCTCCTCATCTCGATTCCTCTCCACTCCTAATCGCCTCATCACCCTTTCTCTCCTTTCTTGTTTCCTTGTCTCTTCTCATCTTGATTCCTCTCCTCTCCTAGTCTCCTCATCTCCCCTTCTCTCCTTTCTTGTTTCCTTGTCTCTTCTTCTCATCTTGATTCCTCTCCTCTCCTAATCCTCTCATCTCCCCTTCTCTCCTTTCTTGTTTCCTTTCCTTGTCTCTTCTCCTCATCTCCTCATCTCCCCTCTCCTCTTGTTTCCTCCTCTCCTAGTCTCCTCATCTCCCCTTCTCTCCTTTCTTGTTTCCTTTCCTTGTCTCTTCTCCTCATCTTGATTCCTCTCCTCTCCTAGTCTCCTCATCTCCCCTTCTCTCCTTTCTTGTTTCCTTGTCTCTTCTCCTCATCTTGATTCCTCTCCTCTCCTAATCCTCTCATCTCCCCTTCTCTCCTTTCTTGTTTCCTTTCCTTGTCTCCTCTCCTAGTCTCCTCATCTCCCCTTCTCTCCTTTCTTGTTTCCTTTCCTTGTCTCTTCTCCTCATCTTGATTCCTCTCCTCTCCTAGTCTCCTCATCTCCCCTTCTCTCCTTTCTTGTTTCCTTTCCTTGTCTCTTCTCCTCATCTTGATTCCTCTCCTCTCCT
>NW_025741807.1:0-6479 GCF_021292245.1 Micropterus dolomieu
TCCCGAACGAGGAAAGGAAGCGTCGGAGCCAGCGGATGAAGGTCGGGAAAAAGCCTCAGCCGTCCCGAAATCCTCTGACAGATCACGCTGTGAACCCCCATGAGTGAAGCCGCCGGGCCGCCTCAGCGGCCGCAGGGCCCGCACCTCGGGGAAAACACATCCAGCCATCCTCGGAAAAGAGAGCCATGCTGTACCTCAGTACCCGCACGGAAAGGGCTTCACAACGGGCACAGGCAGCCCCCCCGAGAGCTGCCCGGGCGTGCTCCATCCCCTAACATGAGACACACATCTCATGAGAATCTCCATCCGTGATGTACCGAGGGCAAGAAAAAACACACCTTCTGTACATCTGGTTGCCGGACATGCTGGTAGACTTCTTCTTCAGGTAAGACATACTGCTTGTAGGACTGGAGCTTTCTTCAAACAACATACAGAGCGCCTGCTGAATAGAAAAAAGCTAATGATGAGTGTGTACAGGTGTGCTTTATACTCCTCCGGTTATTCCGTCACACCTTACCGTTCTAGCAACAAGCCAATAGGATTGGAGTGATTTCATTCACGTTCAGACCTGCTTCGCCTAGAGGTGTTCCCATAGTGTCGTAACCGACGCAGTTCGAGTTCCCTCGAAGGGGAACCAGTGGATCACCTGAGCAGCACATGTTTGAGGGGGACAGGATGAACGACTAATTATGTCTGGACATCATTTCTAATCTACATCATTTGATGTCATGAATATGTTTTATTTTATTGACATTTCAGATCTTTTTCCAGTGAGTGTTATTGAGTGTATGTAGTGACTTTGCTGTTGTAAACTTTACTGTTGCTGTGCTAGACACAACATTTACTCTCATATTTAAAATGTTAATAAATTCTAAACCTGGTCCGAATGTATTCTTTTTATTCTTTGCTGCATGTTAAGTTTTCTCCGGTCTCTCTCCAACAGTTACATTTTTAATTATTGCTGTAAGGTATTTTATGTTTTTTATTTAGAGGAGTGCCCTCTTTCTCCGACTTAAGTTTTGTCAAAATTTGGAAAACATTAAATGATGGCTAGAGCAAGAGAAGTTGAATTTATTGTCAAGTATGTCAATTATTATTATCTTATTTTATTTGTTTCACAGCACCAACACCACTGAGGGAAAGAAGCTGAACGAAGAAAACAAAACAGCAGTTAGATATCATCCTTTTATTATAGTGTTTTTGGAGGATTAAATGTGTAGCATTAAAACAAGGATCCCAAAACATTTAATTTGGTTTACACAAATTTAGGAAAGCAGTAAATTTGCAAAGTGAGTTGCACCTTAATTTTGACCACATAGGGTTGGATTTACCAGGAAGCATTTACTGTAAACAGAAACTACAACATTTACCAAGGACATAAAAATGAAAACGATAACTAATAATATTGCTAATGTTGCATTTAACATTTAATATTGTTTGCTGCCATTACAGATGCTGGGGATGGCCTGCCTTGTTTGATGTCTTGTTTGATGTCTTGCAAGTGAGTAAATATATTTTTTGCTGCGGTTAACACAGTTACAGACAGAAAACCTGCATGTGTTTTTGCAGACTTGAAATGATAATAGATTGTGTTGCTAGTTCTTTCTTTCTTTCTTTTTTCTCATCTTTCTCATCTTTCTCATTCAGGTCAGTGCAGAGTTCCAGAGGATCATCATACTGAATCTTGAGCCAAAATTCACATCAATGTTGGACTTGTATTCCCCCAAACAGCTGTCCCTGTCCAAGGCAAAGACGGGTGCTGCAGGCGAGTGACATCGGGCGAAGTGAGTATTCTACTTCAGGTTATACAATTTTATTCCTTCTGGAGAGGAGTGAGCCACTCTTATCTGTCTCACGTATTACTGTCAGGATAAAATGAATGGTTATTTTAAATAAATCTTACCGACCCTAGCTTTAACATTACTTGCTTTTCTGTCCTTCATTCTGGTCATGGTCATGCATCTGCCTGTTATCTGTGCCATGAGTTTTCCATGTTTTTATTTTAATTTTTTTTTGCATCTACTTTGCATCCCTCCACAAATACCGGTTCTATACTGCTGATGTTTCATTTATCTAATGTTAACTCAATTGAAACCATTTTGACAATAAAGTAGGTGCAGTAAAGCAAAACTTGAATGTGCAGGTTTTATTAGTTGTTTAAAGACTTTCTGTTCTGCAGAGAGGAATCTTCATTCAACGAAAACGAGAGGTCAACATCCGACGTCTCCTTGACTATCCGGGAGAAGATGCAAGTGCCTTGATAAAGTACTTTGAGGTTAGTAAAATAGTTTTCAGGATTTTTAAGTGTTCGTTTTTGAAGTTTTAACTAATGTATTCATTGATGACAAAGGAGAAGCATAGCATAGCGTCGCACACAGCCAGCAGTCAGCTCAGGAAATATCTGTGAAAATCAGCCCTAGGTACCACACACACTATGGTTGGGCCGATAGACGATGCCATCATCCATCGGCCATGGCTGACAGATGGTCGATGGTTAAGCAGGCATCGTGATTGTAAAACCCCGCCCCTGGCAAAAAAAATATACATTTTTCACATAATACCTCCATGTGAACGCAGGTTTTAATCAGCACGAATATTATTATTATACAATTGAAATATGCTTCGCACCTTCCTCGGAATTCTCTTCTCCCCGCACTCAGGTAAACACACCGGTCTCTCTCTGTCTCCCCCCCGGCTGTCTACTCCACTTTCTCTGTCAGCAGTACGTTTTATAAAGTTGCATAAAAGACACAGATATCCCCCCTCGCCCCAACACACACTACACAATTAATATAGCAACTTACCTTCAGAACACACATAACTTCTATTGAAGACCAGTGGCCTGTACTACGAAGGGAGTTTAACTTAAATCAGGTTAACAAGAACAGTCAGAGTGGACTACATTGGTGTTAAACGAAACTACAACAGTGAATAAAATCTTGGTTAGTTGATTTGGTGTTAACTAAATTGGAGGTTGTGCTCATTCGCTTAAAAGCAGTGTGTTCGGCCACGCAGGCGGTTTTTTTCATAATGGCGCATGCTCTGCATTTTCCCCAGAGGAATGCACATTGATTGTGTCAGAATATGGGGAGTGTAAAGAAACGTTAATGGCCAAATCACTGTGGTGGCCAACAACTCCTTTTCCTATTCTTAAAACTACTGTCTTCAATCCCAGAGCATGACTGTCCCCTACTTGTCCTCGGTGACATGAACATTCACTTAGACAATTCAAACTCAGCAGACTTCCTGTCTCTGATTCAGTCCTTTGATCTAACACAGGTTCTCAGCCCCCCGACCCACAAAGCTGGCAAGGTGCTTGACCTCGTTCTTGTCCAAAACTGTGCCACAGAGTGCCTAACAGTCACACCTCTACATGTGTCTGACCACTATTTCATTCAGTTCACGGTATGCCTACAGGAAAAGCCCATTCTTCCAACACCGCCACAACCTCCGCAACCTGTCTCCCACTCACTTTGCCTCAGTGGTAGCTTCCGCTCTACCCTCCCTCAACACATTTTCCTCACTTGAGGTCAATGATGCCACACAATCTCTGTGCTCTACACTAAGCTCGTGCCTGAATAGCCTGTGTCCTCTATCCTAATCAGTCTATCCACCATAACATCAAACTACAAATTGACTCCGCAACCATCACTCCAACCAGGGTGTTGAGAAACTTGGGTGTCATGATTGATGACCAGCTGTCCTTTTCAGACCATGTTGCTGCTGTCTCTCGGTCATGCCGCTTTGCTCTATACAACATAAGGAAAAGGCAATGCCCTCCTAGCAGGTCTTCCAGCTTGTGCAGTGAAACCCTTACAAATGGTTCAGAACGCAGCAGCGCGTCTGGTTTTTGATCAGCCCAAAAGGACTCATGTCACTCCATTACTCAGTGATCTCCACTGGCTCCCCGTGGCCTCCAGAATCAAATTCAAGTCACTAATGGTTGCATACAGAGTGACTACTGGGTCTGCACCCATCTACCTAAACTCCATAATACAAATTTACGTTCCTTCTCGGCCGCTACGCTCCTCCAACGAACGCCGCCTGGCTCTGCCATCCCTTCACACAAAGCAATCCCAGTCCAGGATATTCTCACCTGTGACACCACGACGGTGGAACGAGCTACCACACACCATCAGAGCAGGGGCGTCCCTCTCTAACTTCGAGAAGCTCTTGAAAACTCATCTCTTCTGAGAACACTTCCTCTTATAACACCTCTAACTCCTAACCTCTAACATGCACTTCCTGTGCTCTTCTTCTTCTGTCCCCTACAATTATCTTGTATTGATTGCACTTTTTGTTTTGATTGCACTTTTTGTTAACTCTTACTTCCTTCCATAGGTATCTACCCCATTGATGTGATATTTACTGTGAGCCCTTACTAGTACTTATTGCTGCTCTTACTAGTACTTATTGTCAGTTGTAGATCTGTAGTTGATGCTCTGTTGATGATTGTATGTTTTTCCTCAAGTGTAAGTTGCTTTGTGCCTAATTCCCATTATTGGCTTGACCCTACTTATGATTTTAATTCTGGACATTCTTAGGCACACTTGACCTTACTGGTGAACATTTTAAACCTTTTGAAGCCACGTGTTATGTGTTGCCTTTAAACACATTTCCTAACAGATAAGTAAAAAAGATTTTTTGGGATTTTATATACATGACTCCACAAAATGTTTTTCAATGCACCCAAAAATATAGTTAGTAGTAGTGTCTATAATGTGAATGACTGATATTAAACGTGTGTATATAAATATTTATATGGAGAGTGATTTATAAGTAAAGTACAGAATACCTTTATTAATCCTTCTGTTTGCATTCATTAATATTATTACAAAAAAAAGTGAGCTCTAACCTCTTATCTTTACTATGGCTGCAGAATGCTGCAAATGCACCCGTCGGTGTTCAAGAGGATTTGGGCACGAGAGGTGAAGCTTTACCTGCTGCGGAACCAAGATGGGTCAGTCAAAGGACCGACTGATGTAGGGACTGTGAATAAAGGCATCACTGTCCTCAGACTGCTGCTAGTTGTTGGAACTAACCTATGCCTTGAATCTGATCTTGAGGTCTTCCAAAAAGTACTGCTGTAGTTGGATCCTGGAAACCTTTCAAACAAAATTCAGTGACTGAAAAATTACCTGTATTTCTGCTATATTTTGCACAGTTAATTCAAAGGCCAATTGTTCTTGGTGCATTTTACCCATTTTTTAGAGACAGCTTACTCATGTGCAGAATTGAGCTCACTGTTTTTATAGTGTGGTAATTGTTACATATGTCATTTGTAATTTATATTGTCTTTTTGTAAAGTAACACAGCTATTAAATTTACTCAATATTTAAGTGTAAAAATGTTTCACCAATAATTTTCTAAATAAGTTTATCCCAGTAATAGTTTTTAGAGTGTGGCTTGCAGTCTGTGCTGCAATATAGCCATTCCAAGAAGTTTCCTTTGATTTGTATCCATTTGTTTGAGAGACGGAAAGAGAGCAGCGGTGGTCAAGCGAGCTAGAGAGTGAATGAAGAGAGGGAGCAGTGGTAGTGAGAAAGACGGGTGAATCAGAGAAATAAAATGTTTTTATGTGATTGTTTCACAGCAGCTCCTTCTCAGTAAGAACCACCCATGATTTGGTGTGAATACAGCCTTAGTGAAGTGGGTAACCATGACAAAAAAAAACTCATTAATGACGTACAGGTGCTGGTCATATAATTAGAATATCATCAAAAAGCTGATTTATTTCTGTAATTCCATTCAAAAAGTGAAACTTGTATAATGTATACATTCATTCCACACAGACTGATATATTTCAAGTGTTCATTCCTTTTAATTTTGTTGATTAGAACTGACAACTAATGAAAACCCCAAAATCAGTATCTCAGAAAATTAAAATATTGTAAAAAGGTTCAATATTGAAGACACCTGGTGCCACACTCTAATCAGCTAATTAACTCAAAACACCTGCAAAGGCCTTTAAATGGTCTCTCAGTCTAGTTCTGTAGGCTACACAATCATGGGGAAGACTGCTGACTTGACTGCTGTCCAAAAGACGATCATTGACACCTTGCACAAGGAGGGCAAGACACAAAAGGTCATTGCTAAAGAGGCTGGCTGTTCAGAGCTCTGTGTCCAAGCACATTAATAGAGAGGCGAAGGGAAGGAAAAGATGTGGTAGAAAAAAGTGCACAAGCAATAGGGATAACCGCACCCTGGAGAGGATTGTGAAACAAAACCCATTCAAAAATGTGGGGGAGATTCACAAAGAGTGGACTGCAGCTGGAGTCAGTGCTTCAAGAACCACCACGCACAGACGTATGCAAGACATGGGTTTCAGCTGTCGCATTCCTTGTGTCAAGCCACTCTTGAACAAGACACAGCATCAGAAGCATCTCGCCTGGGCTAAAGACAAAAAGGACTGGACTGCTGCTGAGTGGTCCAAAGTTATGTTCTCTGATGAAAGTAAATTTTGCATTTCCTTTGGAAAT